>NW_027228663.1:0-89630 GCF_037783145.1 Equus przewalskii | reverse complement strand
TAGAGCTCAAAGTCACAACGTACAGGCTTCTTAAAGAAGGGCGAGGTGGGACCCAGAGCATCTTGCTTCCAGCTCTTTGGGAAGCTAAGAAACAACTCGCTCTGCACAGCGCTCTTACAGCCTACCGGGAGCATCTCTTACGAAGGCCTGTGAAACGCAGTTTCTTTGCAGGCCTGATCTGGCTGAAGTGGAACTTCTGCTCTGGGTGTGCCACATGGCCCTAGAGCTGAAAGGCACAACGTGCACGCTTCTTTCCAAAGGGAGAGTTGGGCCGCAGAGCATCTTGCTTCCAGCTCTTTGGGAAGCTAAGAAACAACTCGCTCTGCACAGTGCTCTTACAGCCTACCGGGAAGATCTCTTCCAAAGGCTGTGAAAAGCCAGTTTCTTTGCAGGCCTGATCTGGCTGAAGTAGGACTTCTGCTCTGGGTGTGCTACTTTGCCCTAGAGCTGAAAGGCACAGCGTGCAGGCTTCTTTCCAAAGGGCGAGTTGGGCCCCACAGCATCTGGCTTCCAGCTCTTTGGGAAGCTAAGAAACAACTCGCTCTGCACAGTGCTCTTACAGCCTACCGGGAACATCCTTCCAAAGGCCTGTGAAACGCAGTTTCTTTGCAGGCCTGATCTGGCTGAAGTAGGACTTCTGCTCTGGGTGTGCTACTTTGCCCTAGAGCTGAAAGGCACAGCGTGCAGGCTTCTTTCCAAAGGGCGAGTTGGGCCCCACAGCATCTTGCTTCCAGCTCTTTGGGAAGCTAAGAAACAACTCGCTCTGCAGACGTCTCTTACAGACAACCGGGAACATCTCTTGCAAAGGCCTGAGAAATACAGTTTCCTTGCAGGCCTTATCTCGCTGAGGTAGAAATGCTGCTATGCCATATCCTACTTCGGCCTAGAGTTGCAAGGCTCAAAGTCCTGCCTTGATTCCTCAAGGGCAGACAGGCCCCACAGCGTGGGGCTTCCACCTCTTTGGGCCGCTAAGAAACAACTTGCTCTACTCTGGTGTTTTACAGCCTACAGGGAACGAGTCTTACAAAGGCCTGTGAAACGCAGTTTATTCCCAGCCCTGATCTGGCTGAAGTAGAACTTCTGCTCTGCCGGGTCCTACATGGCGCTAGAGCTGCAAGGCGCAAAGCTCCTCCCCACTCCACAAGGGTAGACAAGTCCCTCAGGTAAAACATCCAGCTATTTCGGCAGCTAAGAAACAACTCGCTCAGCATAGGGCTCTTACAGCCTACCGGGAACATGTCTTACAAAGGACTGTGAAAAGCAGTTTCTTCCCAGCCCTGATGTGGCTGAAGTAGAACTTCTGCTCTGGGTGTGCCACATTGACCTAGAGCTCAAAGTCACAACGTACAGGCTTCTTAAAGAAGGGCGAGGTGGGACCCAGAGCATCTTGCTTCCAGCTCTTTGGGAAGCTGAGAAACAACTCGCTCTGCACAGCGCGATACAGCCTACCGGGAGCATACCTTACGAAGGCCTGTGAAACGCAGTTTCTTGCAGGCCTGATCTGGGCAGACAGGCCCCACAGCGTGGGGCTTCCACCTCCTTGGGCCGCTAAGAAACAACTTGCTCTGCACTGGTGTTTTACAGCCTACAGGGAACGAGTCTTACAAAGGCCTGTGAAACGCAGTTTCTTCCCAGCCCTGATCTGGCTGAAGTAGAACATCTGCTCTGCCGGGTCCTACATGGCGCTAGAGCTGCAAGGCGCAAAGTCCTGCCTTGATTCCACAAGGGTAGACAAGTCCCTCAGGTCCAACATCCAGCTCTTTCGGCAGCTAAGAAACAACTCGCACTGCATAGGGCTCTTACAGCCTACCGGGAACATGTCTTACAAAGGACTGTGAAATGCAGTTTCTTCCCAGCCCTGATCTGGCTGAAGTAGAACTTCTGCTCTGCCGTGTGCAACATGGCCCTAGAGATGCAAGGCACAAAGTCCTGCCTTGTTTCCCCAAGGGGAGACTAGTACCTCAGCGTCCAGCTTCCAGCTCTTGGAGCAGCTAAGAAACAGCTTGCTGTGCACAGGGCTCTTCCAGCCTACCTGGAACATGTCTTACAAAGGCCTGTGAAACGCAGTTTCTTTGCAGGCCTGATCTGGCTGAAGTAGGACTTCTGCTATGTGTGTGCTACTTTGCCCTAGAGCTGAAAGGCACAACGTGCAGGCTTCTTTCCAAAGGGCGAGTTGGGCCCCACAGCATCTTGCTTCCAGCTCTTTGGGAACCTAAGAAACAACTCGCTCTGCACAGTGCTCTTACAGCCTACCGGGAACATCTCTTCCAAAGGCCCGTGAAACGCAGTTTCTTTGAAGGCCTGATCTGGCTGATGTAGGACTTCTTGTCTGAGTGTGCTACTTTGCCCTATAGCTGAAAGGCACAACGTGCCGGCTTCTTTTCAAAGGGCGAGTTGGGCCTCACAGCATCTTGCTTCCAGCTCTCTGGGAAGCCAAGAAACAACTCGCTCTGCACAGTGCTCTTACAGCCTACCTGGAGCATCTCTTCCAAAGGCCTGTGAAACGCAGTTTCTTTGCAGGCCTGATCTGGCTGCAGTAGGACTTCTGCTCTGGGTGTGCCACTTTGCCCTAGAGCTGAAAGGCACAACGTGCAGGCTTCTTTCCAAAGTGCGAGTTGGGCCGCAGAGCATCTTGCTTCCAGCTCTTTGGGAAGCTAAGAAACAACTCGCTCTGCACAGTGCTCTTACAGCCTACCGGGAGCATCTCTTCCAAAGGCCTGTGAAACGCAGTTTCTTTGCAGGCCTGATCTGGCTGGAGTGGGACTTCTGTTCTGGGTGTGATACTTTGCCCTAGAGCTGAAAGGCACAACGTGCAGGCTTCTTTCCAAAGGGCGAGTTGGGCCCCACAGCATCCTGCTTCCAGCTCTTTGGGAAGATAAGAAACCACTCGCTCTGCACAGTGCTCTTACAGCCTAGTGGGAACATCTCTTCCAAAGGCCTGTGAAACGCAGTTTCTTTGCAGGCCTGATCTGGCTGAAGTAGGACTTCTGCTCTGGGTGTGCTACTTTTCCCTAGAGCTGAAAGGCACAACGTGCAGGCTTCTTTCCAAAGGGCGAGTTGCGCCCCACAGCATCTTGCTTCCAGCTCTTTTGGAAGCTAAGAAACAACTCGCTCTGCAGACGTCTCTTACAGACAACCGGGAACATCTCTTGCAAAGGCCTGAGAAATACAGTTTCCTTGCAGGCCTTATCTCGCTGAGGTAGAAATGCTGCTATGCCATATCCTACTTCGGCCTAGAGTTGCAAGGCTCAAAGTCCTGCCTTGATTCCTCAAGGGCAGACAGGCCCCACAGCGTGGGGCTTCCACCTCTTTGGGCCGCTAAGAAACAACTTGCTCTGCACTGGTGTTTTACAGCCTACAGGGAACGAGTCTTACAAAGGCCTGTGAAACGCAGTTTCTTCCCAGCCCTGATCTGGCTGAAGTGGAACTTCTGATCTGGGTGTGCCACATGGCCCTAGAGCTGAAAGGCACAACGTGCAGGCTTCTTTCCAAAGGGAGAGTTGGGCCGCAGAGCATCTTGCTTCCAGCTCTTTGGGAAGCTAAGAAGCAACTCGCTCTGCACAGTGCTCTTACAGCCTAGTGGGAACATCTCTTCCAAAGGCCTGTGAAACGCAGTTTCTTTGTCAGGCCTGATCTGGCTGAAGTAGGACTTCTGCTCTGGGTGTGCTACTTTGCCCTAGAGCTGAAAGGCACAACGTGCAGGCTTCTTTCCAAAGGGCGAGTTGGGCCCCACAGCATCCTTCTTCCAGCTCTTTGGGAAGCTAAGAAACAACTCGCTCTGCACAGTGCTCTTACAGCCTACCGGGAACATCTCTTCCAAAGGCCCGTGAAACGCAGTTTCTTTGAAGGCCTGATCTGGCTGATGTAGGACTTCTTGTCTGAGTGTGCTACTTTGCCCTATAGCTGAAAGGCACAACGTGCCGGCTTCTTTCCAAAGGGCGAGTTGGGCCCCACAGCATCTTGCTTCCAGCTCTCTGGGAAGCCAAGAAACAACTCGCTCTGCACAGTGCTCTTACAGCCTACCGGGAGCATCTCTTCCAAAGGCCTGTGAAACGCAGTTTCTTTGCAGGCCTGATCTGGCTGAAGTAGGACTTCTGCTCTGGGTGTGCCACTTTGCCCTAGAGCTGAAAGGCACAACGTGCAGGCTTCTTTCCAAAGTGCGAGTTGGGCCGCAGAGCATCTTGCTTCCAGCTCTTTGGGAAGCTAAGAAACAACTCGCTCTGCACAGTGCTCTTACAGCCTACCGGGAGCATCTCTTCCAAAGGCCTGTGAAACGCAGTTTCTTTGCAGGCCTGATCTGGCTGGAGTGGGACTTCTGTTCTGGGTGTGATACTTTGCCCTAGAGCTGAAAGGCACAACGTGCAGGCTTCTTTCCAAAGGGCGAGTTGGGCCCCACAGCATCCTGCTTCCAGCTCTTTGGGAAGATAAGAAACCACTCGCTCTGCACAGTGCTCTTACAGCCTAGTGGGAACATCTCTTCCAAAGGCCTGTGAAACGCAGTTTCTTTGCAGGCCTGATCTGGCTGAAGTAGGACTTCTGCTCTGGGTGTGCTACTTTTCCCTAGAGCTGAAAGGCACAATGTGCAGGCTTCTTTCCAAAGGGCGAGTTGCGCCCCACAGCATCTTGCTTCCAGCTCTTTTGGAAGCTAAGAAACAACTCGCTCTGCAGACGTCTCTTACAGACAACCGGGAACATCTCTTGCAAAGGCCGGAGAAATACAGTTTCCTTGCAGGCCTTATCTCGCTGAGGTAGAAATGCTGCTATGCCATATCCTACTTCGGCCTAGAGTTGCAAGGCTCAAAGTCCTGCCTTGATTCCTCAAGGGCAGACAGGCCCCACAGCGTGGGGCTTCCACCTCTTTGGGCCGCTAAGAAACAACTTGCTCTGCACTGGTGTTTTACAGCCTACAGGGAACGAGTCTTACAAAGGCCTGTGAAACGCAGTTCATTCCCAGCCCTGATCTGGCTGAAGTAGAACTTCTGCTCTGCCGGGTCCTACATGGCGCTAGAGCTGCAAGGCGCAAAGCTCTGCCTTGATTCCACAAGGGTAGACAAGTCCCTCAGGTAAAACATCCAGCTATTTCGGCAGCTAAGAAACAACTCGCTCAGCATAGGGCTCTTACAGCCTACCGGGAACATGTCTTACAAAGGACTGTGAAACGCAGTTTCTTCCCAGCCCTGATGTGGCTGAAGTAGAACTTCTGCTCTGGGTGTGCCACATTGACCTAGAGCTCAAAGTCACAACGTACAGGCTTCTTAAAGAAGGGCGAGGTTGGACCCAGAGCATCTTGCTTCCAGCTCTTTGGGAAGCTAAGAAACAACTCGCTCTGCACAGCGCTCTTACAGCCTACCGGGAACATCTCTTACGAAGGCCTGTGAAACGCAGTTTCTTTGCAGGCCTGATCTGGCTGAAGTGGAACTTCTGCTCTGGGTGTGCCACATGGCCCTAGAGCTGAAAGGCACAACGTGCACGCTTCTTTCCAAAGGGAGAGTTGGGCCGCAGAGCATCTTGCTTCCAGCTCTTTGGGAAGCTAAGAAACAACTCGCTCTGCACAGTGCTCTTACAGCCTACCGGGAACATCTCTTCCAAAGGCCTGTGAAACGCAGTTTCTTTGCAGGCCTGATCTGGCTGAAGTAGGACTTCTGCTCTGGGTGTGCTACTTTTCCCTAGAGCTGAAAGGCACAACGTGCAGGCTTCTTTCCAAAGGGCGAGTTGTGCCCCACAGCATCTTGCTTCCAGCTCTTTTGGAAGCTAAGAAACAACTCGCTCTGCAGACGTCTCTTACAGACAACCGGGAACATCTCTTGCAAAGGCCTGAGAAATACAGTTTCCTTGCAGGCCTTATCTCGCTGAGGTAGAAATGCTGCTATGCCATATCCTACTTCAGCCTAGAGTTGCAAGGATCAAAGTCCTGCCTTGATTCCTCAAGGGCAGACAGGCCCCACAGCGTGGGGCTTCCACCTCTTTGGGCCGCTAAGAAACAACTTGCTCTGCACTGGTGTTTTACAGCCTACAGGGAACGAGTCTTACAAAGGCCTGTGAAACGCAGTTCATTCCCAGCCCTGATCTGGCTGAAGTAGAACTTCTGCTCTGCCGGGTCCTACATGGCGCTAGAGCTGCAAGGCGCAAAGCTCTGCCTTGATTCCACAAGGGTAGACAAGTCCCTCAGGTAAAACATCCAGCTATTTCGGCAGCTAAGAAACAACTCGCTCAGCATAGGGCTCTTACAGCCTACCGGGAACATGTCTTACAAAGGACTGTGAAACGCAGTTTCTTCCCAGCCCTGATGTGGCTGAAGTAGAACTTCTGCACTGGGTGTGCCACATTGACCTAGAGCTCAAAGTCACAACGTACAGGCTTCTTAAAGAAGGGCGAGGTGGGACCCAGAGCATCTTGCTTCCAGCTCTTTGGGAAGCTAAGAAACAACTCGCTCTGCACAGCGCTCTTACAGCCTACCGGGAACATCTCTTACGAAGGCCTGTGAAACGCAGTTTCTTTGCAGGCCTGATCTGGGCAGACAGGCCCCACAGCGTGGGGCTTCCACCTCCTTGGGCCGCTAAGAAACAACTTGCTCTGCACTGGTGTTTTACAGCCTACAGGGAACGAGTCTTACAAAGGCCTGTGAAACGCAGTTTCTTCCCAGCCCTGATCTGGCTGAAGTAGAACATCTGCTCTGCCGGGTCCTACATGGCGCTAGAGCTGCAAGGCGCAAAGTCCTGCCTTGATTCCACAAGGGTAGACAAGTCCCTCAGGTCCAACATCCAGCTCTTTCGGCAGCTAAGAAACAACTCGCACTGCATAGGGCTCTTACAGCCTACCGGGAACATGTCTTACAAAGGACTGTGAAATGCAGTTTCTTCCCAGCCCTGATCTGGCTGAAGTAGAACTTCTGCTCTGCCGTGTGCAACATGGCCCTAGAGATGCAAGGCACAAAGTCCTGCCTTGTTTCCCCAAGGGGAGACTAGTACCTCAGCGTCCAGCTTCCAGCTCTTGGAGCAGCTAAGAAACAGCTTGCTGTGCACAGGGCTCTTCCAGCCTACCTGGAACATGTCTTACAAAGGCCTGTGAAACGCAGTTTCTTTGCAGGCCTGATCTGGCTGAAGTAGGACTTCTGCTATGGGTGTGCTACTTTGCCCTAGAGCTGAAAGGCACAACGTGCAGGCTTCTTTCCAAAGGGCGAGTTGGGCCCCACAGCATCTTGCTTCCAGCTCTTTGGGAACCTAAGAAACAACTCGCTCTGCACAGTGCTCTTACAGCCTACCGGGAACATCTCTTCCAAAGGCCCGTGAAACGCAGTTTCTTTGAAGGCCTGATCTGGCTGATGTAGGACTTCTTGTCTGAGTGTGCTACTTTGCCCTATAGCTGAAAGGCACAACGTGCCGGCTTCTTTCCAAAGGGCGAGTTGGGCCTCACAGCATCTTGCTTCCAGCTCTCTGGGAAGCCAAGAAACAACTCGCTCTGCACAGTGCTCTTACAGCCTACCTGGAGCATCTCTTCCAAAGGCCTGTGAAACGCAGTTTCTTTGCAGGCCTGATCTGGCTGCAGTAGGACTTCTGCTCTGGGTGTGCCACTTTGCCCTAGAGCTGAAAGGCACAACGTGCAGGCTTCTTTCCAAAGTGCGAGTTGGGCCGCAGAGCATCTTGCTTCCAGCTCTTTGGGAAGCTAAGAAACAACTCGCTCTGCACAGTGCTCTTACAGCCTACCGGGAGCATCTCTTCCAAAGGCCTGTGAAACGCAGTTTCTTTGCAGGCCTGATCTGGCTGGAGTGGGACTTCTGTTCTGGGTGTGATACTTTGCCCTAGAGCTGAAAGGCACAACGTGCAGGCTTCTTTCCAAAGGGCGAGTTGGGCCCCACAGCATCCTGCTTCCAGCTCTTTGGGAAGATAAGAAACCACTCGCTCTGCACAGTGCTCTTACAGCCTAGTGGGAACATCTCTTCCAAAGGCCTGTGAAACGCAGTTTCTTTGCAGGCCTGATCTGGCTGAAGTAGGACTTCTGCTCTGGGTGTGCTACTTTTCCCTAGAGCTGAAAGGCACAACGTGCAGGCTTCTTTCCAAAGGGCGAGTTGCGCCCCACAGCATCTTGCTTCCAGCTCTTTTGGAAGCTAAGAAACAACTCGCTCTGCAGACGTCTCTTACAGACAACCGGGAACATCTCTTGCAAAGGCCTGAGAAATACAGTTTCCTTGCAGGCCTTATCTCGCTGAGGTAGAAATGCTGCTATGCCATATCCTACTTCGGCCTAGAGTTGCAAGGCTCAAAGTCCTGCCTTGATTCCTCAAGGGCAGACAGGCCCCACAGCGTGGGGCTTCCACCTCTTTGGGCCGCTAAGAAACAACTTGCTCTGCACTGGTGTTTTACAGCCTACAGGGAACGAGTCTTACAAAGGCCTGTGAAACGCAGTTTCTTCCCAGCCCTGATCTGGCTGAAGTGGAAATTCTGATCTGGGTGTGCCACATGGCCCTAGAGCTGAAAGGCACAACGTGCAGGCTTCTTTCCAAAGGGAGAGTTGGGCCGCAGAGCATCTTGCTTCCAGCTCTTTGGGAAGCTAAGAAGCAACTCGCTCTGCACAGTGCTCTTACAGCCTAGTGGGAACATCTCTTCCAAAGGCCTGTGAAACGCAGTTTCTTTGCAGGCCTGATCTGGCTGAAGTAGGACTTCTGCTCTGGGTGTGCTACTTTGCCCTAGAGCTGAAAGGCACAACGTGCAGGCTTCTTTCCAAAGGGCGAGTTGGGCCCCACAGCATCCTTCTTCCAGCTCTTTGGGAAGCTAAGAAACAACTCGCTCTGCACAGTGCTCTTACAGCCTACCGGGAACATCTCTTCCAAAGGCCCGTGAAACGCAGTTTCTTTGAAGGCCTGATCTGGCTGATGTAGGACTTCTTGTCTGAGTGTGCTACTTTGCCCTATAGCTGAAAGGCACAACGTGCCGGCTTCTTTCCAAAGGGCGAGTTGGGCCCCACAGCATCTTGCTTCCAGCTCTCTGGGAAGCCAAGAAACAACTCGCTCTGCACAGTGCTCTTACAGCCTACCGGGAGCATCTCTTCCAAAGGCCTGTGAAACGCAGTTTCTTTGCAGGCCTGATCTGGCTGAAGTAGGACTTCTGCTCTGGGTGTGCCACTTTGCCCTAGAGCTGAAAGGCACAACGTGCAGGCTTCTTTCCAAAGTGCGAGTTGGGCCGCAGAGCATCTTGCTTCCAGCTCTTTGGGAAGCTAAGAAACAACTCGCTCTGCACAGTGCTCTTACAGCCTACCGGGAGCATCTCTTCCAAAGGCCTGTGAAACGCAGTTTCTTTGCAGGCCTGATCTGGCTGGAGTGGGACTTCTGTTCTGGGTGTGATACTTTGCCCTAGAGCTGAAAGGCACAACGTGCAGGCTTCTTTCCAAAGGGCGAGTTGGGCCCCACAGCATCCTGCTTCCAGCTCTTTGGGAAGATAAGAAACCACTCGCTCTGCACAGTGCTCTTACAGCCTAGTGGGAACATCTCTTCCAAAGGCCTGTGAAACGCAGTTTCTTTGCAGGCCTGATCTGGCTGAAGTAGGACTTCTGCTCTGGGTGTGCTACTTTTCCCTAGAGCTGAAAGGCACAACGTGCAGGCTTCTTTCCAAAGGGCGAGTTGCGCCCCACAGCATCTTGCTTCCAGCTCTTTTGGAAGCTAAGAAACAACTCGCTCTGCAGACGTCTCTTACAGACAACCGGGAACATCTCTTGCAAAGGCCGGAGAAATACAGTTTCCTTGCAGGCCTTATCTCGCTGAGGTAGAAATGCTGCTATGCCATATCCTACTTCGGCCTAGAGTTGCAAGGCTCAAAGTCCTGCCTTGATTCCTCAAGGGCAGACAGGCCCCACAGCGTGGGGCTTCCACCTCTTTGGGCCGCTAAGAAACAACTTGCTCTGCACTGGTGTTTTACAGCCTACAGGGAACGAGTCTTACAAAGGCCTGTGAAACGCAGTTTATTCCCAGCCCTGATCTGGCTGAAGTAGAACTTCTGCTCTGCCGGGTCCTACATGGCGCTAGAGCTGCAAGGCGCAAAGCTCTGCCTTGATTCCACAAGGGTAGACAAGTCCCTCAGGTAAAACATCCAGCTATTTCGGCAGCTAAGAAACAACTCGCTCAGCATAGGGCTCTTACAGCCTACCGGGAACATGTCTTACAAAGGACTGTGAAACGCAGTTTCTTCCCAGCCCTGATGTGGCTGAAGTAGAACTTCTGCTCTGGGTGTGCCACATTGACCTAGAGCTCAAAGTCACAACGTACAGGCTTCTTAAAGAAGGGCGAGGTTGGACCCAGAGCATCTTGCTTCCAGCTCTTTGGGAAGCTAAGAAACAACTCGCTCTGCACAGCGCTCTTACAGCCTACCGGGAACATCTCTTACGAAGGCCTGTGAAACGCAGTTTCTTTGCAGGCCTGATCTGGCTGAAGTGGAACTTCTGCTCTGGGTGTGCCACATGGCCCTAGAGCTGAAAGGCACAACGTGCACGCTTCTTTCCAAAGGGAGAGTTGGGCCGCAGAGCATCTTGCTTCCAGCTCTTTGGGAAGCTAAGAAACAACTCGCTCTGCACAGTGCTCTTACAGCCTACCGGGAACATCTCTTCCAAAGGCCTGTGAAACGCAGTTTCTTTGCAGGCCTGATCTGGCTGAAGTAGGACTTCTGCTCTGGTTGTGCTACAATGCCCTGGAGCTGAAAGGCACAACGCGCAGGCTTCTTTCCAAAGGGCGAGTTGGGCCCCAAAGCATCTTGCTTCCAGCTCTTTGGGAAGCTAAGATACAACTCGCTCTGCAGACATCTCTTACAGACAACCGGGAACATCTCTTGCAAAGGCCTGAGAAATACAGTTTCCTTGCAGGCCTTATCTCGCTGAGGTAGAAATGCTGCTATGCCATATACTACTTCGGCCTAGATTTGCAAGGCTCAAAGTCCTGCCTTGACTCCTCAAGGGCAGACAGGCCCCACAGCGTGGGGCTTCCACCTCCTTGGGCCGCTAAGAAACAACTTGCTCTGCACTGGTGTTTTACAGCCTATAGGGAACGAGTCTTACAAAGGCCTGTGAAACGCAGTTTCTTCCCAGCCCTGATCTGGCTGAAGTAGAACATCTGCTCTGCCGGGTCCTACATGGCGCTAGAGCTGCAAGGCGCAAAGTCCTGCCTTGATTCCACAAGGGTAGACAAGTCCCTCAGGTCCAGCTTCCAGCTCTTTCGGCATCTAAGAAACAACTCGCTGTGCACAGTGCTCTTACAGCTTACCGTGAACATCTCCTACAAAGGCCTGTGAAACGCAGTTTCTTTGCAGGCCTGATCTGGCTGAAGTAGAACTTCTGCTCTGGGTGTGCCACATGGCCCTAGAGCTGAAAGGCACAACGTGCAGGCTTCTTTCCAAAGGGCGAGTTGGGCCCCACAGCATCTTGCTTCCAGCTCTTTGGGAAGATAAGAAACAACTCGCTCTGCACAGTGCTCTTACAGCCTACAGGGAACATCTCTTACAAAGGCCTGTGAAACGCAGTTTCTTGGCAGGCCTGATCTGGCTGAAGTAGAACTTCTGATCTGGGTGTGCCACATGGCCCTAGAGCTGAAAGGCACAACGTGCACGCTTCTTTCCAAAGGGAGAGTTGGGCCGCAGAGCATCTTGCTTCCAGCTCTTTGGGAAGCTAAGAAACAACTCGCTCTGCACAGTGCTCTTACAGCCTACCGGGAACATCTGTTACAAAGGCCTGTGAAACGCAGTTTCTTTGCAAGCCTGATCTGGCTGAAGTAGGACTTCTGCTCTGGGTGTGCCACATTGACCTAGAGCTCAAAGGCACAACGTGCAGGCTTCTTAAAAAAGGGCGAGGTGGGACCCAGAGCATCTTGCTTCCAGCTCTTTGGGAAGCTAAGAAACAACTCGCTCTGCACAGCGCTCTTACAGCCTACCGGGAACATCTCTTACGAAGGCCTGTGAAACGCAGTTTCTTTGCAGGCCTGATTTGGCTGAAGTGGAACTTCTGCTCTGGGTGTGCCACATGGCCCTAGAGCTGAAAGGCACTACGTGCACGCTTCTTTCCAAAGGGAGAGTTGGGCCGCAGAGCATCTTGCTTCCAGCTCTTTGGGAAGCTAAGAAACAACTCGCTCTGCACAGTGCTCTTACAGCCTACCGGGAACATCTCTTACAAAGGCCTGTGAAACGCAGTTTCTTTGAAGGCCTGATCTGGCTGAAGTAGAACTTCTGCTCTGGGTGTGCCACATGGCCCTAGAGCTGAAAGGCACAACGTGCAGGCTTCTTTCCAAAGGGCGTGTTGGGCCCCAAAGCCTCTTGCTTCCAGCTCTTTGGGAAGCTAAGAAACAACTCGCTCTGCAGACCTCTCTTACAGCCAACCGGGAGCATCTCTTGCAAAGGCCTGAGAAATGCAGTTTCTTTGCAGGCCTTATCTCGCTGAGGTAGAACTGCTGCTATGCCATATCCTACTTTGGCCTAGAGTTGCAAGTCTCAAAGTCCTGCCTTGATTCCTCAAGGGCAGACAGGCCCCACAGCGTTGGGCTTCCACCTCTTTGGGCCGCTAAGAAACAACTTGCTCTGCACTGGTGTTTTACAGCCTACAGGGAACGAGTCTTACAAAGGCCTGTGAAACGCAGTTTCTTCCCAGCCCTGATCTGGCTGAAGTAGAACATCTGCTCTGCCGGGTCCTACATGGCGCTAGAGCTGCAAGGCGCAAAGTCATGCCTTGATTCCACAAGGGTAGACAAGTCCCTCAGGTCCAGCTTCCAGCTCTTTCGGCATCTAAGAAACAACTCGCTGTGCACAGTGCTCTTACAGCTTACCGTGAACATCTCCTACAAAGGCCTGTGAAACGCAGTTTCTTTGCAGGCCTGATCTGGCTGAAGTAGAACTTCTGCTCTGGGTGTGCCACATGGCCCTAGAGCTGAAAGGCACAACGTGCAGGCTTCTTTCCAAAGGGCGAGTTGGGCCCCACAGCATCTTGCTTCCAGCTCTTTGGGAAGATAAGAAACAACTCGCTCTGCACAGTGCTCTTACAGCCTACTGGGAACATCTCTTACAAAGGCCTGTGAAACGCAGTTTCTTGGCAGGCCTGATCTGGCTGAAGTAGAACTTCTGATCTGGGTGTGCCACATGGCCCTAGAGCTGAAAGGCACAACGTGCACGCTTCTTTCCAAAGGGAGAGTTGGGCCGCAGAGCATCTTGCTTCCAGCTCTTTGGGAAGCTAAGAAACAACTCGCTCTGCACAGTGCTCTTACAGCCTACCGGGAACATCTCTTACAAAGGCCTGTGAAACGCAGTTTCTTTGCAAGCCTGATCTGGCTGAAGTAGGACTTCTGCTCTGGGTGTGCCACATTGACCTAGAGCTCAAAGGCACAACGTGCAGGCTTCTTAAAAAAGGGCGAGGTGGGACCCAGAGCATCTTGCTTCCAGCTCTTTGGGAAGCTAAGAAACAACTCGCTCTGCACAGTGCTCTTACAGCCTACCGGGAACATCTCTTACGAAGGCCTGTGAAACGCAGTTTCTTTGCAGGCCTGATTTGGCTGAAGTGGAACTTCTGCTCTGGGTGTGCCACATGGCCCTAGAGCTGAAAGGCACTACGTGCACGCTTCTTTCCAAAGGGAGAGTTGGGCCGCAGAGCATCTTGCTTCCAGCTCTTTGGGAAGCTAAGAAACAACTCGCTCTGCACAGTGCTCTTACAGCCTACCGGGAACATCTCTTACAAAGGCCTGTGAAACGCAGTTTCTTTGAAGGCCTGATCTGGCTGAAGTAGAACTTCTGCTCTGGGTGTGCCACATGGCCCTAGAGCTGAAAGGCACAACGTGCAGGCTTCTTTCCAAAGGGCGTGTTGGGCCCCAAAGCCTCTTGCTTCCAGCTCTTTGGGAAGCTAAGAAACAACTCGCTCTGCAGACCTCTCTTACAGCCAACCGGGAGCATCTCTTGCAAAGGCCTGAGAAATGCAGTTTCTTTGCAGGCCTTATCTCGCTGAGGTAGAACTGCTGCTATGCCATATCCTACTTTGGCCTAGAGTTGCAAGTCTCAAAGTCCTGCCTTGATTCCTCAAGGGCAGACAGGCCCCACAGCGTTGGGCTTCCACCTCTTTGGGCCGCTAAGAAACAACTGGCTCTGCACTGGTGTTTTACAGCCTACAGGGAACGAGTCTTACAAAGGCCTGTGAAACGCAGTTTCTTCCCAGCCCTGATCTGGCTGAAGTAGAACTTCTGCTCTGCCGGGTCCTACATGGCGCTAGAGCTGCAAGGCGCAAAGCTCTGCCTTGATTCCACAAGGGTAGACAAGTCCCTCAGGTAAAACATCCAGCTATTTCGGCAGCTAAGAAACAACTCGCTCTGCATAGGGCTCTTACAGCCTACCGGGAACATGTCTTACAAAGGACTGTGAAACGCAGTTTCTTCCCAGCCCTGATCTGGCTGAAGTAGAACTTCTCATCTGGGTGTGCCACATGGCCCTAGAGCTGAAAGGCACAACGTGCACGCTTCTTTCCAAAGGGAGAGTTGGGCCACAGAGCATCTTGCTTCCAGCTCTTTGGGAAGCTAAGAAACAACTCGCTCTGCACAGTGCTCTTACAGCCTACCGGGAACATCTCTTACAAAGGCCTGTGAAACGCAGTTTCTTTGCAAGCCTGATCTGGCTGAAGTAGGACTTCTGCTCTGGATGTGCTACATTGCCCTAGAGCTGAAAGGCACAACGTGCAGGCTTCTTTCCAAAGGGCGAGTTGGGCCCCACAGCATCTTGCTTCCAGCTCTTTGGGAAGCTAAGAAACACCTCGCTCTGCACAGTGCTATACAGCCTACCGGGAACATCTCTTCCAAAGGCCTGTGAAACGCAGTTTCTTTGCAGGCCTGATCTGGCTGAAGTAGGACTTCTGCTCTAGGTGTGCTACTTTGCCCTAGAGCTGAAAGGCACAACGTGCAGGCTTCTTTCCAAAGGGCGAGTTGGGCCCCACAGCATCTTGCTTCCAGCTCTTTGGGAAGCTAAGAAACAACTCGCTCTGCACAGTGCTCTTACAGCCTACCGGGAACATCTCTTCCAAAGGCCTGTGAAACGCAGTTTCTTTGCAGGCCTGATCTGGCTGAAGTAGTTCTTCTGGTCTGGGTGTGCTACTTTGCCCTAGAGCTGAAAGGCACAACGTGCAGGCTTCTTTCCAAAGGGCGAGTTGGGCCCCACAGCATCCTGCTTCCAGCTCTTTGGGAAGATAAGAAACAACTCGCTCTGCACAGTGCTCTTACAGCCTACCTGGAGCATCTCTTCCAAAGGCCTGTGAAACGCAGTTTCTTTGCAGGCCTGATCTGGCTGAAGTAGAACTTCTGCTCTGCGTGTGCTACATTGGCCTGGAGCTGAAAGGCACAACCCGCAGTCTTCTTTCCAAAGGGCGAATTGGGCCCAAAAGCATCTTCCTTCCAGCTCTTTGGGAAGCTAAGAAACAACTGGCTCTGCAGACCTCTCTTACAGCGAACTGGGAGCATCTCTTGCAAAGGCCTGAGAAATGCAGTTTCTTTGCAGGCCTTATCTCGCTGAGGTAGAACTGCTGCTATGCCATATCCTACTTCGGCCTAGAGTTGCAAGGCTCAAAGTCCTGCCTTGATTCCTCAAGGGCAGACAGGCCCCACAGCGTTGGGCTTCCACCTCTTTGGGCCGCTAAGAAACAACTTGCTCTGCACTGGTGTTTTACAGCCTACAGGGAACGAGTCTTACAAAGGCCTGTGAAACGCAGTTTCTTCCCAGCCCTGATCTGGCTGAAGTGGAACTTCTGATCTGGGTGTGCCACATGGCCCTAGAGCTGAAAGGCACAACGTGCAGGCTTCTTTCCAAAGGGAGAGTTGGGCCCCACAGCATCTTGCTTCCAGCTCTTTGGGAAGCTAAGAAACAACTCGCTCTGCACAGTGCTCTTACAGCCTACCGGGAACATCTCTTCCAAAGGCCTGTGAAACGCAGTTTCTTTGCAGGTCTGATCTGGCTGAAGTAGGACTTCTGCTCTGGGTGTGCTACTTTGCCCTAGAGCTGAAAGGCACAACGTGCAGGCTTCTTTCCATAGGGCGAGTTGGGCCCCACAGCATCCTTCTTCCAGCTCTTTGGGAAGCTAAGAAACAACTCGCTCTGCACAGTGCTCTTACAGCCTACCGGGAACATCTCTTCCAAAGGCCCGTGAAACGCAGTTTCTTTGAAGGCCTGATCTGGCTGATGTAGGACTTCTTGTCTGAGTGTGCTACTTTGCCCTATAGCTGAAAGGCACAACGTGCCGGCTTCTTTCCAAAGGGCGAGTTGGGCCCCACAGCATCTTGCTTCCAGCTCTCTGGGAAGCCAACAAACAACTCGCTCTGCACAGTGCTCTTACAGCCTACCGGGAACATCTCTTCCAAAGGCCTGTGAAACACAGTTTCTTTGCAGACCTGATCTGGCTGAAGTAGGACTTCTGCTCTGGGTGTGCTACTTTGCCCTAGAGCTGAAAGGCACAACGTGCAGGCTTCTTTCCAAAGTGCGAGTTGGGCCGCAGAGCATCTTGCTTCCAGCTCTTTGGGAAGCTAAGAAACAACTCGCTCTGCACAGTGCTCTTACAGCCTACCGGGAGCATCTCTTCCAAAGGCCTGTGAAACGCAGTTTCTTTGCAGGCATGATCTGGCTGGAGTGGGACTTCTGTTCTGGGTGTGATACTTTGCCCTAGAGCTGAAAGGCACAACGTGCAGGCTTCTTTCCAAAGGGCGAGTTGGGCCCCACAGCATCCTGCTTCCAGCTCTTTGGGAAGATAAGAAACCACTCGCTCTGCACAGTGCTCTTACAGCCTAGTGGGAACATCTCTTCCAAAGGCCTGTGAAACGCAGTTTCTTTGCAGGCCTGATCTGGCTGAAGTAGCACTTCTGCTCTGGGTGTGCTACTTTTCCCTAGAGCTGAAAGGCACAACGTGCAGGCTTCTTTCCAAAGGGCGAGTTGCGCCCCACAGCATCTTCCTTCCAGCTCTTTGGGAAGCTAAGAAACAACTGGCTCTGCAGACCTCTCTTACAGCCAACTGGGAGCATCTCTTGCAAAGGCCTGAGAAATGCAGTTTCTATGCAGGCCTTATCTCGCTGAGGTAGAACTGCTGCTATGCCATATCCTACTTCGGCCTAGAGTTGCAAGTCTCAAAGTCCTGCCTTGATTCCTCAAGGGCAGACAGGCCCCACAGCGTTGGGCTTCCACCTCTTTGGGCCGCTAAGAAACAACTTGCTCTGCACTGGTGTTTTACAGCCTACAGGGAACGAGTCTTACAAAGGCCTGTGAAACGCAGTTTCTTCCCAGCCCTGATCTGGCTGAAGTAGAACTTCTGCTCTGCCGGGTCCTACATGGCGCTAGAGCTGCAAGGCGCAAAGCTCTGCCTTGATTCCACAAGGGTAGACAAGTCCGTCAGGTAAAACATCCAGCTATTTTGGCAGCTAAGAAACAACTCGCTCTGCATAGGGCTCTTACAGCCTACCGGGAACATGTCTTACAAAGGACTGTGAAACGCAGTTTCTTCCCAGCCCTGATCTGGCTGAAGTAGAACTTCTGATCTGGGTGTGCCACATGGCCCTAGAGCTGAAAGGCACAACGTGCACGCTTCTTTCCAAAGGGAGAGTTGGGCCGCAGAGCATCTTGCTTCCAGCTCTTTGGGAAGCTAAGAAACAACTCGCTCTGCACAGTGCTCTTACAGCCTACCGGGAACATCTCTTCCAAAGGCCTGGGAAACGCAGTTTCTTTGCAAGCCTGATCTGGCTGAAGTAGGACTTCTGCTCTGGGTGTGCTACATTGCCCTAGAGCTGAAAGGCACAACGTGCAGGCTTCTTTCCAAAGGGCGAGTTGGGCCCCACAGCATCTTGCTTCCAGCTCTTTGGGAAGCTAAGAAACACCTCGCTCTGCACAGTGCTATACAGCCTACCGGGAACATCTCTTCCAAAGGCCTGTGAAACGCAGTTTCTTTGCAGGCCTGATCTGGCTGAAGTAGGACTTCTGCTCTGGGTGTGCTACTTTGCCCTAGAGCTGAAAGGCACAACGTGCAGGCTTCTTTCCAAAGGGCGAGTTGGGCCCCACAGCATCTTGCTTCCAGCTCTTTGGGAAGCTAAGAAACAACTCGCTCTGCACAGTGCTATACAGCCTACCGGGAACATCTCTTCCAAAGGCCTGTGAAACGCAGTTTCTTTGCAGGCCTGATCTGGCTGAAGTAGAACTTCTGCTCTGGGTGTGCCACATGGCCCTAGAGCTGAAAGGCACAACGTGCAGGCTTCTTTCCAAAGGGCGTGTTGGGCCCCAAAGCCTCTTGCTTCCAGCTCTTTGGGAAGCTAAGAAACAACTCGCTCTGCAGACCTCTCTTACAGCCTACCGGGAACATCTCTTAGGAGGCCTGTGAAACGCAGTTTCTTTGCAGGCCTGATCTGGCTGAAGTAGAACTTCTGCTCTGGTTGTGCTACATTGCCCTGGAGCTGAAAGGCACAACGCGCAGGCTTCTTTCCAAAGGGCGAGTTGGGCCCCACAGCATCTTGCTTCCAGCTCTTTTGGAAGCTAAGAAACAACTCGCTCTGCAGACATCTCTTACAGACAACCGGGAACATCTCTTGCAAAGGCCTGAGAAATACAGTTTCCTCTCAGGCCTTATCTCGCTGAGGTAGAAATGCTGCTATGCCATATACTACTTCGGCCTAGAGTTGCAAGGCTCAAAGTCCTGCCTTGACTCCTCAAGGGCAGACAGGCCCCACAGCGTGGGGCTTCCACCTCCTTGGGCCGCTAAGAAACAACTTGCTCTGCACTGGTGTTTTACAGCCTATAGGGAACGAGTCTTACAAAGGCCTGTGAAACGCAGTTTCTTCCCAGCCCTGATCTGGCTGAAGTAGAACATCTGCTCTGCCGGGTCCTACATCGCGCTAGAGCTGCAAGGCGCAAAGTCCTGCCTTGATTCCACAAGGGTAGACAAGTCCCTCAGGTCCAACATCCAGCTCTTTCGGCAGCTAAGAAACAACTCGCACTGCATAGGGCTCTTACAGCCTACCGGGAACATGTCTTACAAAGGACTGTGAAACGCAGTTTCTTCCCAGCCCTGATCTGGCTGAAGTAGACCTTCTGCTCTGCCGTGTGCAACATGGCCCTAGAGATGCAAGGCACAAAGTCCTGCCTTGTTTCCCCAAGGGGAGACTAGTACCCCAGCGTCCAGCTTCCAGCTCTTGGAGCAGCTAAGAAACAGCTTGCTGTGCACAGGGCTCTTCCAGCCTACCTGGAACATGTCTTACAAAGGCCTGTGAAACGCAGTTTCTTCGCAGCCCTGATCTGTCTGAAGTAGAACTTCTGATCTGGGTGTGCCACATGGCCCTAGAGCTGAAAGGCACAACGTGCACGCTTCTTTCCAAAGGGAGAGTTGGGCCGCAGAGCATCTTGCTTCCAGCTCTTTGGGAAGCTAAGAAACAACTCGCTCTGCACAGTGCTCTTACAGCCTACCGGGAACATCTCTTACAAAGGCCTGTGAAAGGCAGTTTCTTTGCAGGCCTGATCTGGCTGAAGTAGAACTTCTGCTCTGCGTGTGCCACATGGCCCTAGAGCTGAAAGACACAACGTGCAATCTTCTTTCCAAAGGGCGTGTTGGGCCCCAAAGCCTCTTGCTTCCAGCTCTTTGGGAAGCTAAGAAACAACTCGCTCTGCAGACCTCTCTTACAGCCAACCGGGAGCATCTCTTGCAAAGGCCTGACAAATGCAGTTTCTTTGCAGGCCTTATCTCACTGAGGTAGAACTGCTGCTATGCTGTGTCCTACATCGGCCTAGAGTTGCAAGGCTCAAAGTCCTAGCTTGACTCCTCAAGGGCAGACAGGCCCCACAGCGTGGGGCTTCCACCTCCTTGGGCCGCTAAGAAACATCTTGCTCTGCACTGGTGTTTTACAGCTTACAGGGAACGAGTCTTACAAAGACCTGTGAAACGCAGTTCCTTCCCAGCCCTGATCTGGCTGAAGTAGAACTTATGCTCTGCCGGGTCCTACATGGCGCTAGAGCTGCAAGGCACAAAGTCCTCCCTTTTTTCCACAAGGGTAGACAAGTCCCTCAGGTCCAGCTTCCAGCTCTTTCGGCATCTAAGAAACAACTCGCTGTGCACAGTGCTCTTACAGCCTACCGTGAACATCTCTTACAAAGGCCTGTGAAACGCAGTTTCTTTGCAGGCCTGATCTGGCTGAAGTAGAACTTCTGCTCTGGGTGTGCCACATGGCCATAGAGCTGAAAGGCACAACGTGCAGGCTTCTTTCCAAAGGGCGAGTTGGGCCCCACAGCATCTTGCTTCCAGCTCTTTGGGAAGATAAGAAACAACTCGCTCTGCACAGTGCTCTTACAGCCTACTGGGAACATCTCTTACAAAGGCCTGTGAAACGCAGTTTCTTGGCAGGCCTGATCTGGCTGAAGTAGAACTTCTGCTCTGGGTGTGCTACATTGGCCTGGAGCTGAAAGGCACAACCCGCAGTCTTCTTTCCAAAGGGCGAGTTGGGCCCAAAAGCATCTTCCTTCCAGCTCTTTGGGAAGCTAAGAAACAACTGGCTCTGCAGACCTCTCTTACAGCCAACTGGGAGCATCTCTTGCAAAGGCCTGAGAAATGCAGTTTCTTTGCAGGCCTTATCTCGCTGAGGTAGAACTGCTGCTATGCCATATCCTACTTCGGCCTAGAGTTGCAAGTCTCAAAGTCCTGCCTTGATTCCTCAAGGGCAGACAGGCCCCACAGCGTTGGGCTTCCACCTCTTTGGGCCGCTAAGAAGCAACTTGCTCTGCACTGGTGTTTTACAGCCTACAGGGAACGAGTCTTACAAAGGCCTGTGAAACGCAGTTTCTTCCCAGCCCTGATCTGGCTGAAGTATAACTTCTGATCTGGGTGTGCCACATGGCCCTAGAGCTGAAAGGCACAACGTGCAGGCTTCTTTCCAAAGGGAGAGCTGGGCCGCAGAACATCTTGCTTCCAGCTCTTTGGGAAGCTAAGAAACAACTCGCTCTGCACAGTGCTCTTACAGCCTAGTGGGAACATCTCTTCCAAAGGCCTGTGAAACGCAGTTTCTTTGCAGGCCTGATCTGGCTGAAGTAGGACATCTGCTCTGGGTGTGCTACTTTGCCCTAGAGCTGAAAGGCACAACGTGCAGGCTTCTTTCCATAGGGCGAGTTGGGCCCCACAGCATCCTTCTTCCAGCTCTTTGGGAAGCTAAGAAACAACTCGCTCTGCACAGTGCTCTTACAGCCTACTGGGAACATCTCTTACAAAGGCCTGTGAAACGCAGTTTCTTGGCAGGCCTGATCTGGCTGAAGTAGAACTTCTGATCTGGGTGTGCCACATGGCCCTAGAGCTGAAAGGCACAACGTGCACGCTTCTTTCCAAAGGGAGAGTTGGGCCGCAGAGCATCTTGCTTCCAGCTCTTTGGGAAGCTAAGAAACAACTCGCTCTGCACAGTGCTCTTACAGCCTACCGGGAACATCTCTTACAAAGGCCTGTGAAACGCAGTTTCTTTGCAAGCCTGATCTGGCTGAAGTAGGACTTCTGCTCTGGGTGTGCCACATTGACCTAGAGCTCAAAGGCACAACGTGCAGGCTTCTTAAAAAAGGGCGAGGTGGGACCCAGAGCATCTTGCTTCCAGCTCTTTGGGAAGCTAAGAAACAACTCGCTCTGCACAGCGCTCTTACAGCCTACCGGGAACATCTCTTACGAAGGCCTGTGAAACGCAGTTTCTTTGCAGGCCTGATTTGGCTGAAGTGGAACTTCTGCTCTGGGTGTGCCACATGGCCCTAGAGCTGAAAGGCACTACGTGCACGCTTCTTTCCAAAGGGAGAGTTGGGCCGCAGAGCATCTTGCTTCCAGCTCTTTGGGAAGCTAAGAAACAACTCGCTCTGCACAGTGCTCTTACAGCCTACCGGGAACATCTCTTACAAAGGCCTGTGAAACGCAGTTTCTTTGAAGGCCTGATCTGGCTGAAGTAGAACTTCTGCTCTGGGTGTGCCACATGGCCCTAGAGCTGAAAGGCACAACGTGCAGGCTTCTTTCCAAAGGGCGTGTTGGGCCCCAAAGCCTCTTGCTTCCAGCTCTTTGGGAAGCTAAGAAACAACTCGCTCTGCAGACCTCTCTTACAGCCAACCGGGAGCATCTCTTGCAAAGGCCTGAGAAATGCAGTTTCTTTGCAGGCCTTATCTCGCTGAGGTAGAACTGCTGCTATGCCATATCCTACTTTGGCCTAGAGTTGCAAGTCTCAAAGTCCTGCCTTGATTCCTCAAGGGCAGACAGGCCCCACAGCGTTGGGCTTCCACCTCTTTGGGCCGCTAAGAAACAACTTGCTCTGCACTGGTGTTTTACAGCCTACAGGGAACGAGTCTTACAAAGGCCTGTGAAACGCAGTTTCTTCCCAGCCCTGATCTGGCTGAAGTAGAACTTCTGCTCTGCCGGGTCCTACATGGCGCTAGAGCTGCAAGACGCAAAGCTCTGCCTTGATTCCACAAGGGTAGACAAGTCCCTCAGGTAAAACATCCAGCTATTTCGGCAGCTAAGAAACAACTCGCTCTGCATAGGGCTCTTACAGCCTACCGGGAACATGTCTTACAAAGGACTGTGAAACGCAGTTTCTTCCCAGCCCTGATCTGGCTGAAGTAGAACTTCTCATCTGGGTGTGCCACATGGCCCTAGAGCTGAAAGGCACAACGTGCACGCTTCTTTCCAAAGGGAGAGTTGGGCCGCAGAGCATCTTGCTTCCAGCTCTTTGGGAAGCTAAGAAACAACTCGCTCTGCACAGTGCTCTTACAGCCTACCGGGAACATCTCTTACAAAGGCCTGTGAAACGCAGTTTCTTTGCAAGCCTGATCTGGCTGAAGTAGGACTTCTGCTCTGGGTGTGCCACATTGACCTAGAGCTCAAAGGCACAACGTGCAGGCTTCTTAAAAAAGGGCGAGGTGGGACCCAGAGCATCTTGCTTCCAGCTCTTTGGGAAGCTAAGAAACAACTCGCTCTGCACAGCGCTCTTACAGCCTACCGGGAACATCTCTTACGAAGGCCTGTGAAACGCAGTTTCTTTGCAGGCCTGATTTGGCTGAAGTGGAACTTCTGCTCTGGGTGTGCCACATGGCCCTAGAGCTGAAAGGCACTACGTGCACGCTTCTTTCCAAAGGGAGAGTTGGGCCGCAGAGCATCTTGCTTCCAGCTCTTTGGGAAGCTAAGAAACAACTCGCTCTGCACAGTGCTCTTACAGCCTACCGGGAACATCTCTTACAAAGGCCTGTGAAACGCAGTTTCTTTGAAGGCCTGATCTGGCTGAAGTAGAACTTCTGCTCTGGGTGTGCCACATGGCCCTAGAGCTGAAAGGCACAACGTGCAGACTTCTTTCCAAAGGGCGTGTTGGGCCCCAAAGCCTCTTGCTTCCAGCTCTTTGGGAAGCTAAGAAACAACTCGCTCTGCAGACCTCTCTTACAGCCAACCGGGAGCATCTCTTGCAAAGGCCTGAGAAATGCAGTTTCTTTGCAGGCCTTATCTCGCTGAGGTAGAACTGCTGCTATGCCATATCCTACTTTGGCCTAGAGTTGCAAGTCTCAAAGTCCTGCCTTGATTCCTCAAGGGCAGACAGGCCCCACAGCGTTGGGCTTCCACCTCTTTGGGCCGCTAAGAAACAACTTGCTCTGCACTGGTGTTTTACAGCCTACAGGGAACGAGTCTTACAAAGGCCTGTGAAACGCAGTTTCTTCCCAGCCCTGATCTGGCTGAAGTAGAACTTCTGCTCTGCCGGGTCCTACATGGCGCTAGAGCTGCAAGACGCAAAGCTCTGCCTTGATTCCACAAGGGTAGACAAGTCCCTCAGGTAAAACATCCAGCTATTTCGGCAGCTAAGAAACAACTCGCTCTGCATAGGGCTCTTACAGCCTACCGGGAACATGTCTTACAAAGGACTGTGAAACGCAGTTTCTTCCCAGCCCTGATCTGGCTGAAGTAGAACTTCTGATCTGTGTGTGCCACATGGCCCTAGAGCTGAAAGGCACAACGTGCACGCTTCTTTCCAAAGGGAGAGTTGGGCCGCAGAGCATCTTGCTTCCAGCTCTTTGGGAAGCTAAGAAACAACTCGCTCTGCACAGTGCTCTTACAGCCTACCGGGAACATCTCTTACAAAGGCCTGTGAAACGCAGTTTCTTTGCAAGCCTGATCTGGCTGAAGTAGGACTTCTGCTCTGGGTGTGCTACTTTGCCCTAGAGCTGAAAGGCACAACGTGCAGGCTTCTTTCCAAAGGGCGAGTTGGGCCCCACAGCATCTTGCTTCCAGCTCTTTGGGAAGCTAAGAAACAACTCGCTCTGCACAGTGCTCTTACAGCCTACCGGGAACATCTCTTACAAAGGCCTGTGAAACGCAGTTTCTTTGCAGGCCTGATCTGGCTGAAGTGGAACTTCTGCTTTGGGTGTGCCACATGGCCCTAGAGCTGAAAGGCACAACGTGCACGCTTCTTTCCAAAGGGAGAGTTGGGCCGCAGAGCATCTTGCTTCCAGCTCTTTGGGACGCTAAGAAACAACTCGCTCTGCACAGTGCTCTTACAGCCTACCGGGAACATCTCTTACAAAGGCCTGTGAAACGCAGTTTCTTTGCAGGCCTGATCTGGCTGAAGTAGAACTTCTGCTCTGGGTGTGCCACATGGCCCTAGAGCTGAAAGGCACAACGTGCAGGCTTCTTTCCAAAGGGCGTGTTGGGCCCCAAAGCCTCTTGCTTCCAGCTCTTTGGGAAGCTAAGAAACAACTCGCTCTGCAGACCTCTCTTACAGCCAACCGGGAGCATCTCTTGCAAAGGCCTGAGAAATGCAGTTTCTTTGCAGGCCTTATCTCGCTGAGGTAGAACTGCTGCTATGCCATATCCTACTTTGGCCTAGAGTTGCAAGTCTCAAAGTCCTGCCTTGATTCCTCAAGGGCAGACAGGCCCCACAGCGTTGGGCTTCCACCTCTTTGGGCCGCTAAGAAACAACTTGCTCTGCACTGGTGTTTTACAGCCTACAGGGAACGAGTCTTACAAAGGCCTGTGAAACGCAGTTTCTTCCCAGCCCTGATCTGGCTGAAGTAGAACTTCTGCTCTGCCGGGTCCTACATGGCGCTAGAGCTGCAAGGCGCAAAGCTCTGCCTTGATTCCACAAGGGTAGACAAGTCCGTCAGGTAAAACATCCAGCTATTTCGGCAGCTAAGAAACAACTCGCTCTGCATAGGGCTCTTACAGCCTACCGGGAACATGTCTTACAAAGGACTGTGAAACGCAGTTTCTTCCCAGCCCTGATCTGGCTGAAGTAGAACTTCTGATCTGGGTGTGCCACATGGCCCTAGAGCTGAAAGGCACAACGTGCACGCTTCTTTCCAAAGGGAGAGTTGGGCCGCAGAGCATCTTGCTTCCAGCTCTTTGGGAAGCTAAGAAACAACTCGCTCTGCACAGTGCTCTTACAGCCTACCGGGAACATCTCTTACAAAGGCCTGTGAAACGCAGTTTCTTTGCAAGCCTGATCTGGCTGAAGTAGGACTTCTGCTCTGGGTGTGCTACATTGCCCTAGAGCTGAAAGGCACAACGTGCAGGCTTCTTTCCAAAGGGCGAGTTGGGCCCCACAGCATCTTGCTTCCAGCTCTTTGGGAAGCTAAGAAACACCTCGCTCTGCACAGTGCTATACAGCCTACCGGGAACATCTCTTCCAAAGGCCTGTGAAACGCAGTTTCTTTGCAGGCCTGATCTGGCTGAAGTAGGACTTCTGCTCTGGGTGTGCTACTTTGCCCTAGAGCTGAAAGGCACAACGTGCAGGCTTCTTTCCAAAGGGCGAGTTGGGCCCCACAGCATCTTGCTTCCAGCTCTTTGGGAAGCTAATAAACAACTCGCTCTGCACAGTGCTCTTACAGCCTACCGGGAACATCTCTTCCAAAGGCCTGTGAAACGCAGTTTCTTTGCAGGCCTGATCTGGCTGAAGTAGTTCTTCTGGTCTGGGTGTGCTACTTTGCCCTAGAGCTGAAAGGCACAACGTGCAGGCTTCTTTCCAAAGGGCGAGTTGGGCCCCACAGCATCCTGCTTCCAGCTCTTTGGGAATATAAGAAACAACTCGCTCTGCACAGTGCTCTTACAGCCTACCTGGAGCATCTCTTCCAAAGGCCTGTGAAACGCAGTTTCTTTGCAGGCCTGATCTGGCTGAAGTAGAACTTCTGCTCTGGGTGTGCTACATTGGCCTGGAGCTGAAAGGCACAACCCGCAGTCTTGTTTCCAAAGGGCGAGTTAGGCCCAACAGCATCTTCCTTCCAGCTCTTTGGGACGCTAAGAAACAACTGGCTCTGCACTGGTGTTTTACAGCCTACAGGGAACGAGTCTTACAAAGGCCTGTGAAACGCAGTTTCTTCCCAGCCCTGATCTGGCTGAAGTAGAACTTCTGCTCTGCCGGGTCCTACATGGCGCTAGAGCTGCAAGGCGCAAAGCTCTGCCTTGATTCCACAAGGGTAGACAAGTCCGTCAGGTAAAACATCCAGCTATTTCGGCAGCTAAGAAACAACTCGCTCTGCATAGGGCTCTTACAGCCTACCGGGAACATGTCTTACAAAGGACTGTGAAACGCAGTTTCTTCCCAGCCCTGATCTGGCTGAAGTAGAACTTCTGATCTGGGTGTGCCACATGGCCCTAGAGCTGAAAGGCACAACGTGCACGCTTCTTTCCAAAGGGAGAGTTGGGCCGCAGAGCATCTTGCTTCCAGCTCTTTGGGAAGCTAAGAAACAACTCGCTCTGCACAGTGCTCTTACAGCCTACCGGGAACATCTCTTACAAAGGCCTGTGAAACGCAGTTTCTTTGCAAGCCTGATCTGGCTGAAGTAGGACTTCTGCTCTGGGTGTGCTACATTGCCCTAGAGCTGAAAGGCACAACGTGCAGGCTTCTTTCCAAAGGGCGAGTTGGGCCCCACAGCATCTTGCTTCCAGCTCTTTGGGAAGCTAAGAAACACCTCGCTCTGCACAGTGCTATACAGCCTACCGGGAACATCTCTTCCAAAGGCCTGTGAAACGCAGTTTCTTTGCAGGCCTGATCTGGCTGAAGTAGGACTTCTGCTCTGGGTGTGCTACTTTGCCCTAGAGCTGAAAGGCACAACGTGCAGGCTTCTTTCCAAAGGGCGAGTTGGGCCCCACAGCATCTTGCTTCCAGCTCTTTGGGAAGCTAATAAACAACTCGCTCTGCACAGTGCTCTTACAGCCTACCGGGAACATCTCTTCCAAAGGCCTGTGAAACGCAGTTTCTTTGCAGGCCTGATCTGGCTGAAGTAGTTCTTCTGGTCTGGGTGTGCTACTTTGCCCTAGAGCTGAAAGGCACAACGTGCAGGCTTCTTTCCAAAGGGCGAGTTGGGCCCCACAGCATCCTGCTTCCAGCTCTTTGGGAATATAAGAAACAACTCGCTCTGCACAGTGCTCTTACAGCCTACCTGGAGCATCTCTTCCAAAGGCCTGTGAAACGCAGTTTCTTTGCAGGCCTGATCTGGCTGAAGTAGAACTTCTGCTCTGGGTGTGCTACATTGGCCTGGAGCTGAAAGGCACAACCCGCAGTCTTCTTTCCAAAGGGCGAGTTGGGCCCAAAAGCATCTTCCTTCCAGCTCTTTGGGAAGCTAAGAAACAACTGGCTCTGCACTGGTGTTTTACAGCCTACAGGGAACGAGTCTTACAAAGGCCTGTGAAACGCAGTTTCTTCCCAGCCCTGATCTGGCTGAAGTAGAACTTCTGCTCTGCCGGGTCCTACATGGCGCTAGAGCTGCAAGGCGCAAAGCTCTGCCTTGATTCCACAAGGGTAGACAAGTCCCTCAGGTAAAACATCCAGCTATTTCGGCAGCTAAGAAACAACTCGCTCTGCATAGGGCTCTTACAGCCTACCGGGAACATGTCTTACAAAGGACTGTGAAACGCAGTTTCTTCCCAGCCCTGATCTGGCTGAAGTAGAACTTCTCATCTGGGTGTGCCACATGGCCCTAGAGCTGAAAGGCACAACGTGCACGCTTCTTTCCAAAGGGAGAGTTGGGCCACAGAGCATCTTGCTTCCAGCTCTTTGGGAAGCTAAGAAACAACTCGCTCTGCACAGTGCTCTTACAGCCTACCGGGAACATCTCTTACAAAGGCCTGTGAAACGCAGTTTCTTTGCAAGCCTGATCTGGCTGAAGTAGGACTTCTGCTCTGGATGTGCTACATTGCCCTAGAGCTGAAAGGCACAACGTGCAGGCTTCTTTCCAAAGGGCGAGTTGGGCCCCACAGCATCTTGCTTCCAGCTCTTTGGGAAGCTAAGAAACACCTCGCTCTGCACAGTGCTATACAGCCTACCGGGAACATCTCTTCCAAAGGCCTGTGAAACGCAGTTTCTTTGCAGGCCTGATCTGGCTGAAGTAGGACTTCTGCTCTAGGTGTGCTACTTTGCCCTAGAGCTGAAAGGCACAACGTGCAGGCTTCTTTCCAAAGGGCGAGTTGGGCCCCACAGCATCTTGCTTCCAGCTCTTTGGGAAGCTAAGAAACAACTCGCTCTGCACAGTGCTCTTACAGCCTACCGGGAACATCTCTTCCAAAGGCCTGTGAAACGCAGTTTCTTTGCAGGCCTGATCTGGCTGAAGTAGTTCTTCTGGTCTGGGTGTGCTACTTTGCCCTAGAGCTGAAAGGCACAACGTGCAGGCTTCTTTCCAAAGGGCGAGTTGGGCCCCACAGCATCCTGCTTCCAGCTCTTTGGGAAGATAAGAAACAACTCGCTCTGCACAGTGCTCTTACAGCCTACCTGGAGCATCTCTTCCAAAGGCCTGTGAAACGCAGTTTCTTTGCAGGCCTGATCTGGCTGAAGTAGAACTTCTGCTCTGCGTGTGCTACATTGGCCTGGAGCTGAAAGGCACAACCCGCAGTCTTCTTTCCAAAGGGCGAATTGGGCCCAAAAGCATCTTCCTTCCAGCTCTTTGGGAAGCTAAGAAACAACTGGCTCTGCAGACCTCTCTTACAGCGAACTGGGAGCATCTCTTGCAAAGGCCTGAGAAATGCAGTTTCTTTGCAGGCCTTATCTCGCTGAGGTAGAACTGCTGCTATGCCATATCCTACTTCGGCCTAGAGTTGCAAGGCTCAAAGTCCTGCCTTGATTCCTCAAGGGCAGACAGGCCCCACAGCGTTGGGCTTCCACCTCTTTGGGCCGCTAAGAAACAACTTGCTCTGCACTGGTGTTTTACAGCCTACAGGGAACGAGTCTTACAAAGGCCTGTGAAACGCAGTTTCTTCCCAGCCCTGATCTGGCTGAAGTAGAACTTCTGCTCTGCCGGGTCCTACATGGCGCTAGAGCTGCAAGACGCAAAGCTCTGCCTTGATTCCACAAGGGTAGACAAGTCCCTCAGGTAAAACATCCAGCTATTTCGGCAGCTAAGAAACAACTCGCTCTGCATAGGGCTCTTACAGCCTACCGGGAACATGTCTTACAAAGGACTGTGAAACGCAGTTTCTTCCCAGCCCTGATCTGGCCGAAGTAGAACTTCTGATCTGTGTGTGCCACATGGCCCTAGAGCTGAAAGGCACAACGTGCACGCTTCTTTCCAAAGGGAGAGTTGGGCCGCAGAGCATCTTGCTTCCAGCTCTTTGGGAAGCTAAGAAACAACTCGCTCTGCACAGTGCTCTTACAGCCTACCGGGAACATCTCTTACAAAGGCCTGTGAAACGCAGTTTCTTTGCAAGCCTGATCTGGCTGAAGTAGGACTTCTGCTCTGGGTGTGCCACATTGACCTAGAGCTCAAAGGCACAACGTGCAGGCTTCTTAAAAAAGGGCGAGGTGGGACCCAGAGCATCTTGCTTCCAGCTCTTTGGGAAGCTAAGAAACAACTCGCTCTGCACAGCGCTCTTACAGCCTACCGGGAACATCTCTTACGAAGGCCTGTGAAACGCAGTTTCTTTGCAGGCCTGATTTGGCTGAAGTGGAACTTCTGCTCTGGGTGTGCCACATGGCCCTAGAGCTGAAAGGCACTACGTGCACGCTTCTTTCCAAAGGGAGAGTTGGGCCGCAGAGCATCTTGCTTCCAGCTCTTTGGGAAGCTAAGAAACAACTCGCTCTGCACAGTGCTCTTACAGCCTACCGGGAACATCTCTTACAAAGGCCTGTGAAACGCAGTTTCTTTGAAGGCCTGATCTGGCTGAAGTAGAACTTCTGCTCTGGGTGTGCCACATGGCCCTAGAGCTGAAAGGCACAACGTGCAGGCTTCTTTCCAAAGGGCGTGTTGGGCCCCAAAGCCTCTTGCTTCCAGCTCTTTGGGAAGCTAAGAAACAACTCGCTCTGCAGACCTCTCTTACAGCCAACCGGGAGCATCTCTTGCAAAGGCCTGAGAAATGCAGTTTCTTTGCAGGCCTTATCTCGCTGAGGTAGAACTGCTGCTATGCCATATCCTACTTTGGCCTAGAGTTGCAAGTCTCAAAGTCCTGCCTTGATTCCTCAAGGGCAGACAGGCCCCACAGCGTTGGGCTTCCACCTCTTTGGGCCGCTAAGAAACAACTTGCTCTGCACTGGTGTTTTACAGCCTACAGGGAACGAGTCTTACAAAGGCCTGTGAAACGCAGTTTCTTCCCAGCCCTGATCTGGCTGAAGTAGAACTTCTGCTCTGCCGGGTCCTACATGGCGCTAGAGCTGCAAGACGCAAAGCTCTGCCTTGATTCCACAAGGGTAGACAAGTCCCTCAGGTAAAACATCCAGCTATTTCGGCAGCTAAGAAACAACTCGCTCTGCATAGGGCTCTTACAGCCTACCGGGAACATGTCTTACAAAGGACTGTGAAACGCAGTTTCTTCCCAGCCCTGATCTGGCTGAAGTAGAACTTCTGATCTGTGTGTGCCACATGGCCCTAGAGCTGAAAGGCACAACGTGCACGCTTCTTTCCAAAGGGAGAGTTGGGCCGCAGAGCATCTTGCTTCCAGCTCTTTGGGAAGCTAAGAAACAACTCGCTCTGCACAGTGCTCTTACAGCCTACCGGGAACATCTCTTACAAAGGCCTGTGAAACGCAGTTTCTTTGCAAGCCTGATCTGGCTGAAGTAGGACTTCTGCTCTGGGTGTGCTACTTTGCCCTAGAGCTGAAAGGCACAACGTGCAGGCTTCTTTCCAAAGGGCGAGTTGGGCCCCACAGCATCTTGCTTCCAGCTCTTTGGGAAGCTAAGAAACAACTCGCTCTGCACAGTGCTCTTACAGCCTACCGGGAACATCTCTTACAAAGGCCTGTGAAACGCAGTTTCTTTGCAGGCCTGATCTGGCTGAAGTGGAACTTCTGCTTTGGGTGTGCCACATGGCCCTAGAGCTGAAAGGCACAACGTGCACGCTTCTTTCCAAAGGGAGAGTTGGGCCGCAGAGCATCTTGCTTCCAGCTCTTTGGGACGCTAAGAAACAACTCGCTCTGCACAGTGCTCTTACAGCCTACCGGGAACATCTCTTACAAAGGCCTGTGAAACGCAGTTTCTTTGCAGGCCTGATCTGGCTGAAGTAGAACTTCTGCTCTGGGTGTGCCACATGGCCCTAGAGCTGAAAGGCACAACGTGCAGGCTTCTTTCCAAAGGGCGTGTTGGGCCCCAAAGCCTCTTGCTTCCAGCTCTTTGGGAAGCTAAGAAACAACTCGCTCTGCAGACCTCTCTTACAGCCAACCGGGAGCATCTCTTGCAAAGGCCTGAGAAATGCAGTTTCTTTGCAGGCCTTATCTCGCTGAGGTAGAACTGCTGCTATGCCATATCCTACTTTGGCCTAGAGTTGCAAGTCTCAAAGTCCTGCCTTGATTCCTCAAGGGCAGACAGGCCCCACAGCGTTGGGCTTCCACCTCTTTGGGCCGCTAAGAAACAACTTGCTCTGCACTGGTGTTTTACAGCCTACAGGGAACGAGTCTTACAAAGGCCTGTGAAACGCAGTTTCTTCCCAGCCCTGATCTGGCTGAAGTAGAACTTCTGCTCTGCCGGGTCCTACATGGCGCTAGAGCTGCAAGGCGCAAAGCTCTGCCTTGATTCCACAAGGGTAGACAAGTCCGTCAGGTAAAACATCCAGCTATTTCGGCAGCTAAGAAACAACTCGCTCTGCATAGGGCTCTTACAGCCTACCGGGAACATGTCTTACAAAGGACTGTGAAACGCAGTTTCTTCCCAGCCCTGATCTGGCTGAAGTAGAACTTCTGATCTGGGTGTGCCACATGGCCCTAGAGCTGAAAGGCACAACGTGCACGCTTCTTTCCAAAGGGAGAGTTGGGCCGCAGAGCATCTTGCTTCCAGCTCTTTGGGAAGCTAAGAAACAACTCGCTCTGCACAGTGCTCTTACAGCCTACCGGGAACATCTCTTACAAAGGCCTGTGAAACGCAGTTTCTTTGCAAGCCTGATCTGGCTGAAGTAGGACTTCTGCTCTGGGTGTGCTACATTGCCCTAGAGCTGAAAGGCACAACGTGCAGGCTTCTTTCCAAAGGGCGAGTTGGGCCCCACAGCATCTTGCTTCCAGCTCTTTGGGAAGCTAAGAAACACCTCGCTCTGCACAGTGCTATACAGCCTACCGGGAACATCTCTTCCAAAGGCCTGTGAAACGCAGTTTCTTTGCAGGCCTGATCTGGCTGAAGTAGGACTTCTGCTCTGGGTGTGCTACTTTGCCCTAGAGCTGAAAGGCACAACGTGCAGGCTTCTTTCCAAAGGGCGAGTTGGGCCCCACAGCATCCTGCTTCCAGCTCTTTGGGAATATAAGAAACAACTCGCTCTGCACAGTGCTCTTACAGCCTACCTGGAGCATCTCTTCCAAAGGCCTGTGAAACGCAGTTTCTTTGCAGGCCTGATCTGGCTGAAGTAGAACTTCTGCTCTGGGTGTGCTACATTGGCCTGGAGCTGAAAGGCACAACCCGCAGTCTTCTTTCCAAAGGGCGAGTTGGGCCCAAAAGCATCTTCCTTCCAGCTCTTTGGGAAGCTAAGAAACAACTGGCTCTGCACTGGTGTTTTACAGCCTACAGGGAACGAGTCTTACAAAGGCCTGTGAAACGCAGTTTCTTCCCAGCCCTGATCTGGCTGAAGTAGAACTTCTGCTCTGCCGGGTCCTACATGGCGCTAGAGCTGCAAGGCGCAAAGCTCTGCCTTGATTCCACAAGGGTAGACAAGTCCCTCAGGTAAAACATCCAGCTATTTCGGCAGCTAAGAAACAACTCGCTCTGCATAGGGCTCTTACAGCCTACCGGGAACATGTCTTACAAAGGACTGTGAAACGCAGTTTCTTCCCAGCCCTGATCTGGCTGAAGTAGAACTTCTCATCTGGGTGTGCCACATGGCCCTAGAGCTGAAAGGCACAACGTGCACGCTTCTTTCCAAAGGGAGAGTTGGGCCACAGAGCATCTTGCTTCCAGCTCTTTGGGAAGCTAAGAAACAACTCGCTCTGCACAGTGCTCTTACAGCCTACCGGGAACATCTCTTACAAAGGCCTGTGAAACGCAGTTTCTTTGCAAGCCTGATCTGGCTGAAGTAGGACTTCTGCTCTGGATGTGCTACATTGCCCTAGAGCTGAAAGGCACAACGTGCAGGCTTCTTTCCAAAGGGCGAGTTGGGCCCCACAGCATCTTGCTTCCAGCTCTTTGGGAAGCTAAGAAACACCTCGCTCTGCACAGTGCTATACAGCCTACCGGGAACATCTCTTCCAAAGGCCTGTGAAACGCAGTTTCTTTGCAGGCCTGATCTGGCTGAAGTAGGACTTCTGCTCTAGGTGTGCTACTTTGCCCTAGAGCTGAAAGGCACAACGTGCAGGCTTCTTTCCAAAGGGCGAGTTGGGCCCCACAGCATCTTGCTTCCAGCTCTTTGGGAAGCTAAGAAACAACTCGCTCTGCACAGTGCTCTTACAGCCTACCGGGAACATCTCTTCCAAAGGCCTGTGAAACGCAGTTTCTTTGCAGGCCTGATCTGGCTGAAGTAGTTCTTCTGGTCTGGGTGTGCTACTTTGCCCTAGAGCTGAAAGGCACAACGTGCAGGCTTCTTTCCAAAGGGCGAGTTGGGCCCCACAGCATCCTGCTTCCAGCTCTTTGGGAAGATAAGAAACAACTCGCTCTGCACAGTGCTCTTACAGCCTACCTGGAGCATCTCTTCCAAAGGCCTGTGAAACGCAGTTTCTTTGCAGGCCTGATCTGGCTGAAGTAGAACTTCTGCTCTGCGTGTGCTACATTGGCCTGGAGCTGAAAGGCACAACCCGCAGTCTTCTTTCCAAAGGGCGAATTGGGCCCAAAAGCATCTTCCTTCCAGCTCTTTGGGAAGCTAAGAAACAACTGGCTCTGCAGACCTCTCTTACAGCGAACTGGGAGCATCTCTTGCAAAGGCCTGAGAAATGCAGTTTCTTTGCAGGCCTTATCTCGCTGAGGTAGAACTGCTGCTATGCCATATCCTACTTCGGCCTAGAGTTGCAAGGCTCAAAGTCCTGCCTTGATTCCTCAAGGGCAGACAGGCCCCACAGCGTTGGGCTTCCACCTCTTTGGGCCGCTAAGAAACAACTTGCTCTGCACTGGTGTTTTACAGCCTACAGGGAACGAGTCTTACAAAGGCCTGTGAAACGCAGTTTCTTCCCAGCCCTGATCTGGCTGAAGTGGAACTTCTGATCTGGGTGTGCCACATGGCCCTAGAGCTGAAAGGCACAACGTGCAGGCTTCTTTCCAAAGGGAGAGTTGGGCCCCACAGCATCTTGCTTCCAGCTCTTTGGGAAGCTAAGAAACAACTCGCTCTGCACAGTGCTCTTACAGCCTACCGGGAACATCTCTTCCAAAGGCCTGTGAAACGCAGTTTCTTTGCAGGCCTGATCTGGCTGAAGTAGGACTTCTGCTCTGGGTGTGCTACTTTGCCCTAGAGCTGAAAGGCACAACGTGCAGGCTTCTTTCCATAGGGCGAGTTGGGCCCCACAGCATCCTTCTTCCAGCTCTTTGGGAAGCTAAGAAACAACTCGCTCTGCACAGTGCTCTTACAGCCTACCGGGAACATCTCTTCCAAAGGCCCGTGAAACGCAGTTTCTTTGAAGGCCTGATCTGGCTGATGTAGGACTTCTTGTCTGAGTGTGCTACTTTGCCCTATAGCTGAAAGGCACAACGTGCCGGCTTCTTTCCAAAGGGCGAGTTGGGCCCCACAGCATCTTGCTTCCAGCTCTCTGGGAAGCCAACAAACAACTCGCTCTGCACAGTGCTCTTACAGCCTACCGGGAACATCTCTTCCAAAGGCCTGTGAAACACAGTTTCTTTGCAGGCCTGATCTGGCTGAAGTAGGACTTCTGCTCTGGGTGTGCTACTTTGCCCTAGAGCTGAAAGGCACAACGTGCAGGCTTCTTTCCAAAGTGCGAGTTGGGCCGCAGAGCATCTTGCTTCCAGCTCTTTGGGAAGCTAAGAAACAACTCGCTCTGCACAGTGCTCTTACAGCCTACCGGGAGCATCTCTTCCAAAGGCCTGTGAAACGCAGTTTCTTTGCAGGCATGATCTGGCTGGAGTGGGACTTCTGTTCTGGGTGTGATACTTTGCCCTAGAGCTGAAAGGCACAACGTGCAGGCTTCTTTCCAAAGGGCGAGTTGGGCCCCACAGCATCCTGCTTCCAGCTCTTTGGGAAGATAAGAAACCACTCGCTCTGCACAGTGCTCTTACAGCCTAGTGGGAACATCTCTTCCAAAGGCCTGTGAAACGCAGTTTCTTTGCAGGCCTGATCTGGCTGAAGTAGCACTTCTGCTCTGGGTGTGCTACTTTTCCCTAGAGCTGAAAGGCACAACGTGCAGGCTTCTTTCCAAAGGGCGAGTTGCGCCCCACAGCATCTTCCTTCCAGCTCTTTGGGAAGCTAAGAAACAACTGGCTCTGCAGACCTCTCTTACAGCCAACTGGGAGCATCTCTTGCAAAGGCCTGAGTAATGCAGTTTCTATGCAGGCCTTATCTCGCTGAGGTAGAACTGCTGCTATGCCATATCCTACTTCGGCCTAGAGTTGCAAGTCTCAAAGTCCTGCCTTGATTCCTCAAGGGCAGACAGGCCCCACAGCGTTGGGCTTCCACCTCTTTGGGCCGCTAAGAAACAACTTGCTCTGCACTGGTGTTTTACAGCCTACAGGGAACGAGTCTTACAAAGGCCTGTGAAACGCAGTTTCTTCCCAGCCCTGATCTGGCTGAAGTAGAACTTCTGCTCTGCCGGGTCCTACATGGCGCTAGAGCTGCAAGGCGCAAAGCTCTGCCTTGATTCCACAAGGGTAGACAAGTCCGTCAGGTAAAACATCCAGCTATTTCGGCAGCTAAGAAACAACTCGCTCTGCATAGGGCTCTTACAGCCTACCGGGAACATGTCTTACAAAGGACTGTGAAACGCAGTTTCTTCCCAGCCCTGATCTGGCTGAAGTAGAACTTCTGATCTGGGTGTGCCACATGGCCCTAGAGCTGAAAGGCACAACGTGCACGCTTCTTTCCAAAGGGAGAGTTGGGCCGCAGAGCATCTTGCTTCCAGCTCTTTGGGAAGATAAGAAACAACTCGCTCTGCACAGTGCTCTTACAGCCTACTGGGAACATCTCTTACAAAGGCCTGTGAAACGCAGTTTCTTGGCAGGCCTGATCTGGCTGAAGTAGAACTTCTGCTCTGGGTGTGCTACATTGGCCTGGAGCTGAAAGGCACAACCCGCAGTCTTCTTTCCAAAGGGCGAGTTGGGCCCAAAAGCATCTTCCTTCCAGCTCTTTGGGAAGCTAAGAAACAACTGGCTCTGCAGACCTCTCTTACAGCCAACTGGGAGCATCTCTTGCAAAGGCCTGAGAAATGCAGTTTCTTTGCAGGCCTTATCTCGCTGAGGTAGAACTGCTGCTATGCCATATCCTACTTCGGCCTAGAGTTGCAAGTCTCAAAGTCCTGCCTTGATTCCTCAAGGGCAGACAGGCCCCACAGCGTTGGGCTTCCACCTCTTTGGGCCGCTAAGAAACAACTTGCTCTGCACTGGTGTTTTACAGCCTACAGGGAACGAGTCTTACAAAGGCCTGTGAAACGCAGTTTCTTCCCAGCCCTGATCTGGCTGAAGTATAACTTCTGATCTGGGTGTGCCACATGGCCCTAGAGCTGAAAGGCACAACGTGCAGGCTTCTTTCCAAAGGGAGAGCTGGGCCGCAGAACATCTTGCTTCCAGCTCTTTGGGAAGCTAAGAAACAACTCGCTCTGCACAGTGCTCTTACAGCCTAGTGGGAACATCTCTTCCAAAGGCCTGTGAAACGCAGTTTCTTTGCAGGCCTGATCTGGCTGAAGTAGGACATCTGCTCTGGGTGTGCTACTTTGCCCTAGAGCTGAAAGGCACAACGTGCAGGCTTCTTTCCATAGGGCGAGTTGGGCCCCACAGCATCCTTCTTCCAGCTCTTTGGGAAGCTAAGAAACAACTCGCTCTGCACAGTGCTCTTACAGCCTACCGGGAACATCTCTTCCAAAGGCCCGTGAAACGCAGTTTCTTTGAAGGCCTGATCTGGCTGATGTAGGACTTCTTGTCTGAGTGTGCTACTTTGCCCTATAGCTGAAAGGCACAACGTGCCGGCTTCTTTCCAAAGGGCGAGTTGGGCCCCACAGCATCTTGCTTCCAGCTCTCTGGGAAGCCAAGAAACAACTCGCTCTGCACAGTGCTCTTACAGCCTACCGGGAGCATCTCTTCCAAAGGCCTGTGAAACGCCGTTTCTTTGCAGGCCTGATCTGGCTGGAGTGGGACTTCTGTTCTGGGTGTGATACTTTGCCCTAGAGCTGAAAGGCACAACGTGCAGGCTTCTTTCCAAAGGGCGAGTTGGGCCCCACAGCATCCTGCTTCCAGCTCTTTGGGAAGATAAGAAACCACTCGCTCTGCACAGTGCTCTTACAGCCTAGTGGGAACATCTCTTCCAAAGGCCTGTGAAACGCAGTTTCTTTGCAGGCCTGATCTGGCTGAAGTAGGACTTCTGCTCTGGGTGTGCTACTTTTCCCTAGAGCTGAAAGGCACAACGTGCAGGCTTCTTTCCAAAGGGCGAGTTGCGCCCCACAGCTTCTTGCTTCCAGCACTTTTGGAAGCTAAGACACAACTCGCTCTGCAGACGTCTCTTACAGACAACCGGGAACATCTCTTGCAAAGGCCTGAGAAATACAGTTTCCTTGCAGGCCTTATCTCGCTGAGGTAGAAATGCTGCTATGCCATATCCTACTTCGGCCTAGAGTTGCAAGGCTCAAAGTCCTGCCTTGATTCCTCAAGGGCAGACAGGCCCCACAGCGTGGGGCTTCCACCTCTTTGGGCCGCTAAGAAACAACTTGCTCTGCACTGGTGTTTTACAGCCTACAGGGAACTAGTCTTACAAAGGCCTGTGAAACGCAGTTTCTTCCCAGCCCTGATCTGGCTGAAGTAGAACTTCTGCTCTGCCGGGTCCTACATGGCGCTAGAGCTGCAAGGCGCAAAGCTCTGCCTTGATTCCACAAGGGTAGACAAGTCCCTCAGGTAAAACATCCAGCTATTTCGGCAGCTAAGAAACAACTCGTTCAGCATAGGGCTCTTACAGCCTACCGGGAACATGTCTTACAAAGGACTGTGAAACGCAGTTTCTTCCCAGCCCTGATGTGGCTGAAGTAGAACTTCTGCTCTGGGTGTGCCACATTGACCTAGAGCTCAAAGTCACAACGTACAGGCTTCTTAAAGAAGGGCGAGGTGGGACCCAGAGCATCTTGCTTCCAGCTCTTTGGGAAGCTAAGAAACAACTCGCTCTGCACAGCGCTCTTACAGCCTACCGGGAACATCTCTTACGAAGGCCTGTGAAACGCAGTTTCTTTGCAGGCCTGATCTGGCTGAAGTGGAACTTCTGCTCTGGGTGTGCTACATTGCCCTGGAGCTGAAAGGCACAACGCGCAGGCTTCTTTCCAAAGGGCGAGTTGGGCCCCAAAGCATCTTGCTTCCAGCTCTTTTGGAAGCTAAGAAACAACTCGCTCTGCAGACATCTCTTACAGACAACCGGGAACATCGCTTGCAAAGGCCTGAGAAATACAGTTTGCTTGCAGGCCTTATCTCGCTGAGGTAGAAATGCTGCTATGCCATATACTACTTCGGCCTAGAGTTGCAAGGCTCAAAGTCCTGCCTTGACTCCTCAAGGGCAGACAGGCCCCACAGCGTGGGGCTTCCACCTCCTTGGGCCGCTAAGAAACAACTTGCTCTGCACTGGTGTTTTACAGCCTACAGGGAACGAGTCTTACAAAGGCCTGTGAAACGCAGTTTCTTCCCAGCCCTGATCTGGCTGAAGTAGAACATCTGCTCTGCCGGGTCCTACATGGCGCTAGAGCTGCAAGGCGCAAAGTCCTGCCTTGATTCCACAAGGGTAGACAAGTCCCTCAGGTCCAACATCCAGCTCTTTCGGCAGCTAAGAAACAACTCGCACTGCATAGGGCTCTTACAGCCTACCGGGAACATGTCTTACAAAGGACTGTGAAACGCAGTTTCTTCCCAGCCCTGATCTGGCTGAAGTAGAACTTCTGCTCTGCCGTGTGCAACATGGCCCTAGAGATGCAAGGCACAAAGTCCTGCCTTGTTTCCCCAAGGGGAGACTAGTACCTCAGCGTCCAGCTTCCAGCTCTTGGAGCAGCTAAGAAACAGCTTGCTGTGCACAGGGCTCTTCCAGCCTACCTGGAACATGTCTTACAAAGGCCTGTGAAACGCAGTTTCTTTGCAGGCCTGATCTGGCTGAAGTAGGACTTCTGCTATGGGTGTGCTACTTTGCCCTAGAGCTGAAAGGCACAACGTGCAGGCTTCTTTCCAAAGGGCGAGTTGGGCCCCACAGCATCTTGCTTCCAGCTCTTTGGGAAGCTAAGAAACAACTCGCTCTGCACAGTGCTCTTACAGCCTACCGGGAACATCTCTTCCAAAGGCCTGTGAAACGCAGTTTCTTTGCAGGCCTGATCTGGCTGAAGTAGGACTTCTGCTCTGGGTGTGCTACTTTTCCCTAGAGCTGAAAGGCACAACGTGCAGGCTTCTTTCCAAAGGGCGAGTTGGGCCCCACAGCATCTTGCTTCCAGCTCTTTGGGAAGCTAAGAAACAACTCGCTCTGCACAGTGCTCTTACAGCCTACCGGGAGCATCTCTTCCAAAGGCCTGTGAAACGCAGTTTCTTTGCAGGCCTGATCTGCCTGAAGTAGGATTTCTGCTCTGGGTGTGCTACTTTGCCCTAGAGGTGAAAGGCACAACGTGCAGGCTTCTTTCCAAAGGGCGAGTTGGGCCCCACAGCATCTTGCTTCCAGCTCTTTGGGAAGCTAAGAAACAACTCGCTCTGCACAGTGCTCTTACAGCCTACCGGGAGCATCTCTTCCAAAGGCCTGTGAAACGCAGTTTCTTTGCAGGCCTGATCTGGCTGAAGTAGGACTTCTGCTCTGGGTGTGCTACTTTGCCCTAGAGCTGAAAGGCACAACGTGCAGGCTTCTTTCCAAAGGGCGAGTTGGCCCCACAGCATCTTGCTTCCAGCTCTTTGGGAAGCTAAGAAACAACTCGCTCTGCACAGTGCTCTTACAGCCTACCGGGAACATGTCTTACAAAGGCCTGTGAAACGCAGTTTCTTCCCAGCCCTGATCTGGCTGAAGTAGAACTTCTGCTCTGCCGGGTGCCTACATGGCGCTAGAGCTGCAAGGCACAACGTGCTCGCTTCTTTCCACAAGGGTAGAGTTAAGTCCCTCAGAGCATCTAGCTTCCAGCTCTTTCGGCAGCTAAGAAACAACTCGCTCTGCACAGTGCTCTTACAGCCTACCGGGAACATCTCTTACAAAGGCCTGTGAAACGCAGTTTCTTTGCAGGCCTGATCTGGCTGAAGTAGAACTTCTGCTCTGGGTGTGCCACATTGACCTAGAGCTGAAAGGCACAACGTGCAGGCTTCTTTCCAAAGGGCGAGTTGGGCCCCACAGCATCTTGCTTCCAGCTCTTTGGGAAGCTAAGAAACAACTCGCTCTGCAGCAGTGCTCTTACAGCCTACTGGGAACATCTCTTGCAAAGGCCTGTGAAACACAGTTTCTTTGCAGGCCTGATCTGGCTGAAGTAGAACTTCTGCTCTGCGGTGTGCCACATTCGACCTAGAGCTGCAAAGGCACAACGTGCTGGCTTGACTTCTCAAGGGCGAGGTGGGCCCCACAGCGTCTTGCTTCCAGCTCTTTGGGCCGCTAAGAAACAACTGCTCTGCACTGGTGTTTTACAGCCTACAGGGAACGAGTCTTACAAAGGCCTGTGAAACGCAGTTTCTTCCCAGCCCTGATCTGGCTGAAGTAGAACTTCTGCTCTGCCGGGTCCTACATGGCGCTAGAGCTGCAAGGCGCAAAGCTCTGCCTTGATTCCACAAGGGTAGACAAGTCCCTCAGGTCCAACATCCAGCTCTTTCGGCAGCTAAGAAACAACTCGCTCTGCATAGGGCTCTTACAGCCTACCGGGAACATGTCTTACAAAGGACTGTGAAACGCAGTTTCTTCCCAGCCCTGATCTGGCTGAAGTAGAACTTCTGCATCTGCGGTGTGCCACATGGCCCTAGAGCTGCAAGGCACAACGTGCACTGCCTTGTTTCCACAAGGGGAGAGTTGGTACCTCAGCGCATCTAGCTTCCAGCTCTTTGGAGCAGCTAAGAAACAACTCGCTCTGCACAGTGCTCTTACAGCCTACCGGGAACATGTCTTACAAAGGCCTGTGAAACGCAGTTTCTTTGCAGGCCTGATCTGGCTGAAGTAGGACTTCTGCTCTGGGTGTGCTACATTGCCCTAGAGCTGAAAGGCACAACGTGCAGGCTTCTTTCCAAAGGGCGAGTTGGGCCCCACAGCATCTTGCTTCCAGCTCTTTGGGAAGCTAAGAAACAACTCGCTCTGCACAGTGCTCTTACAGCCTACCGGGAACATCTCTTCCAAAGGCCTGTGAAACGCAGTTTCTTTGCAGGCCTGATCTGGCTGAAGTAGGACTTCTGCTCTGGGTGTGCTACTTTGCCCTAGAGCTGAAAGGCACAACGTGCAGGCTTCTTTCCAAAGGGCGAGTTGGGCCCCACAGCATCTTGCTTCCAGCTCTTTGGGAAGCTAAGAAACAACTCGCTCTGCACAGTGCTCTTACAGCCTACCGGGAACATCTCTTCCAAAGGCCTGTGAAACGCAGTTTCTTTGCAGGCCTGATCTGCCTGAAGTAGGATTTCTGCTCTGGGTGTGCTACTTTGCCCTAGAGCTGAAAGGCACAACGTGCAGGCTTCTTTCCAAAGGGCGAGTTGGGCCCCACAGCATCTTGCTTCCAGCTCTTTGGGAAGCTAAGAAACAACTCGCTCTGCACAGTGCTATACAGCCTACCGGGAGCATCTCTTCCAAAGGCCTGTGAAACGCAGTTTCTTTGCAGGCCTGATCTGGCTGAAGTAGGACTTCTGCTCTGGTGTGCTACTTTTCCCTAGAGCTGAAAGGCACAATGTGCAGGCTTCTTTCCAAAGGGCGAGTTGGGCCCCACAGCATCTTGCTTCCAGCTCTTTGGGAAGCTAAGAAACAACTCGCTCTGCACAGTGCTCTTACAGCCTACCGGGAACATCTCTTACAAAGGCCTCTGAAAGGCAGTTTCTTTGCAGGCCTGATCTGGCTGAAGTAGAACTTCTGCTCTGGGTGTGCCACATGGCCCTAGAGCTGAAAGACACAACGTGCAGGCTTCTTTCCAAAGGGCGTGTTGGGCCCCAAAGCCTCTTGCTTCCAGCTCTTTGGGAAGCTAAGAAACAACTCGCTCTGCAGACCTCTCTTACAGCCAACCGGGAGCATCTCTTGCAAAGGCCTGAGAAATGCAGTTTCTTTGCAGGCCTTATCTCGCTGAGGTAGAACTGCTGCTATGCTGTGTCCTACATCGGCCTAGAGTTGCAAGGCTCAAAGTCCTGCCTTGACTCCTCAAGGGCAGACAGGCCCCACAGCGTGGGGCTTCCACCTCCTTGGGCCGCTAAGAAACATCTTGCTCTGCACTGGTGTTTTACAGCCTACAGGGAACGAGTCTTACAAAGACCTGTGAAACGCAGTTCCTTCCCAGCCCTGATCTGGCTGAAGTAGAACTTATGCTCTGCCGGGTCCTACATGGCGCTAGAGCTGCAAGGCACAAAGTCCTCTTTTTTTTCCACAAGGGTAGACAAGTCCCTCAGGTCCAGCTTCCAGCTCTTTCGGCATCTCAGAAACAACTCGCTGTGCACAGTGCTCTTACAGCCTACCGGGAACATCTCTTACAAAGGCCTGTGAAACGCAGTTTCTTTGCAGGCCTGATCTGGCTGAAGTAGAACTTCTGCTCTGGGTGTGCCACATGGCCCTGGAGCTGAAAGGCACAACGTGCAGGCTTCTTTCCAAAGGGCGAGTTGGGCCCCACAGCATCTTGCTTCCAGCTCTTTGGGAAGCTAAGAAACAACTCGCTCTGCACAGTGCTCTTACAGCCTACCGGGAACATCTCTTCCAAAGGCCTGTGAAACGCAGTTTCTTTGCAGGCCTGATCTGGCTGAAGTAGGACTTCTGCTCTGGGTGTGCCACATTGACCTAGAGCTCAAAGGCACAACGTGCAGGCTTCTTAAAAAAGGGCGAGGTGGGACCCAGAGCATCTTGCTTCCAGCTCTTTGGGAAGCTAAGAAACAACTCGCTCTGCACAGCGCTCTTACAGCCTACCGGGAACATCTCTTACGAAGGCCTGTGAAACGCAGTTTCTTTGCAGGCCTGATTTGGCTGAAGTGGAACTTCTGCTCTGGGTGTGCCACATGGCCCTAGAGCTGAAAGGCACTACGTGCACGCTTCTTTCCAAAGGGAGAGTTGGGCCGCAGAGCATCTTGCTTCCAGCTCTTTGGGAAGCTAAGAAACAACTCGCTCTGCACAGTGCTCTTACAGCCTACCGGGAACATCTCTTACAAAGGCCTGTGAAACGCACTTTCTTTGCAGGCCTGATCTGGCTGAAGTAGAACTTCTGCTCTGGGTGTGCCACATGGCCATAGAGCTGAAAGGCACAACGTGCAGGCTTCTTTCCAAAGGGCGAGTTGGGCCCCACAGCATCTTGCTTCCAGCTCTTTGGGAAGATAATAAACAACTCGCTCTGCACAGTGCTCTTACAGCCTACTGGGAACATCTCTTACAAAGGCCTGTGAAACGCAGTTTCTTTGCAGGCCTGATCTGGCTGAAGTAGAACTTCTGCTCAGGGTGTGCTACATTGGCCTGGAGCTGAAAGGCACAACCCGCAGTCTTCTTTCCAAAGGGCGAGTTGTTCCCAAAAGCATCTTCCTTCCAGCTCTTTGGGAAGCTAAGAAACAACTGGCTCTGCAGACCTCTCTTACAGCCAACTGGGAGCATCTCTTGCAAAGGCCTGAGAAATGCAGTTTCTTTGCAGGCCTTATCTCGCTGAGGTAGAACTGCTGCTATGCCATATCCTACTTCGGCCTAGAGTTGCAAGGCTCAAAGTCCTGCCTTGATTCCTCAAGGGCAGACAGGCCCCACAGCGTTGGGCTTCCACCTCTTTGGGCCGCTAAGAAACAACTTGCTCTGCACTGGTGTTTTACAGCCTACAGGGAACGAGTCTTACAAAGGCCTGTGAAACGCAGTTTCTTCCCAGCCCTGATCTGGCTGAAGTAGAACTTCTGCTCTGCCGGGTCCTACATGGCGCTAGAGCTGCAAGGCGCAAAGCTCTGCCTTGATTCCACAAGGGTAGACAAGTCCCTCAGGTAAAACATCCAGCTATTTCGGCAGCTAAGAAACAACTCGCTCTGCATAGGGCTCTTACAGCCTAACGGGAACATGTCTTACAAAGGACTGTGAAACGCAGTTTCTTCCCAGCCCTGATCTGGCTGAAGTAGAACTTCTGATCTGGGTGTGCCACATGGCCCTAGAGCTGAAAGGCACAACGTGCACGCTTCTTTCCAAAGGGAGAGTTGGGCCGCAGAGCATCTTGCTTCCAGCTCTTTGGGAAGCTAAGAAACAAAACGCTCTGCACAGTGCTCTTACAGCCTACCGCGAACATCTCTTCCAAAGGCCTGTGAAACGCAGTTTCTTTGCAAGCCTGATCTGGCTGAAGTAGGACTTCTGCTCTGGGTGTGCTACTTTGCCCTAGAGCTGAAAGGCACAACGTGCAGGCTTCTTTCCAAAGGGCGAGTTGGGCCCCACAGCATCTTGCTTCCAGCTCTTTGGGAAGCTAAGAAACAACTCGCTCTGCACAGTGCTCTTACAGCCTACCCGGAACATCTCTTCCAAAGGCCTGTGAAACGCAGTTTCTTTGCAGGCCTGATCTGGCTGAAGTAGGACTTCTGCTCTGGGTGTGCTATTTTTCCCTAGAGCTGAAAGGCACAACGTGCAGGCTTCTTTCCAAAGGGCGAGTTGGGCCCCACAGCATCTTGCTTCCAGCTCTTTGGGAAGCTAAGAAACAACTCGCTCTGCACAGTGCTCTTACAGCCTACCGGGAACATCTCTTACAAAGGCCTGTGAAAGGCAGTTTCTTTGCAGGCCTGTTCTGGCTGAAGTAGAACTTCTGCTCTGGGTGTGCCACATGGCCCTAGAGCTGAAAGACACAACGTGCAGGCTTCTTTCCAAAGGGAGTGTTGGGCCCCAAAGCCTCTTGCTTCCAGCTCTTTGGGAGGCTAAGAAACAACTCGCTCTGCAGACCTCTCTTACAGCCAACCGGGAGCATCTCTTGCAAAGGCCTGAGAAATGCAGTTTCTTTGCAGGCCTTATCTCGCTGAGGTAGAACTGCTGCTATGCTGTGTCCTACATCGGCCTAGAGTTGCAAGGCTCAAAGTCCTGCCTTGATTCCTCAAGGGCAGACAGGCCGCACAGCGTGGGGCTTCCACCTCCTTGGGCCGCTAAGAAACATCTTGCTCTGCACTGGTGTTTTACAGCCTACAGGGAACGAGTCTTACAAAGGCCTGTGAAACGCAGTTTCTTCCCAGCCCTGATCTGGCTGAAGTAGAACTTCTGCTCTGCCGGGTCCTACATGGCGCTAGAGCTGCAAGGCGCAAAGCTCTGCCTTGATTCCACAAGGGTAGACAAGTCCCTCAGGTAAAACATCCAGCTATTTCGGCAGCTAAGAAACAACTCGCTCTGCATAGGGCTCTTACAGCCTACCGGGAACATGTCTTACAAAGGACTGTGAAACGCAGTTTCTTCCCAGCCCTGATCTGGCTGAAGTAGGACTTCTGCTCTGGGTGTGCTACTTTGCCCTAGAGCTGAAAGGCACAACGTGCAGGCTTCTTTCCAAAGGGCGAGTTGGGCCCCACAGCATCTTGCTTCCAGCTCTTTGGGAAGCTAAGAAACAACTCGCTCTGCACAGTGCTCTTACAGCCTACTGGGAACATCTCTTACAAAGGCCTGTGAAACACAGTTTCTTTGCAGGCCTGATCTGGCTGAAGTAGGACTTCTGCTCTGGGTGTGCCACATTGACCTAGAGCTCAAAGGCACAACGTGCAGGCTTCTTAAAAAAGGGCGAGGTGGGACCCAGAGCATCTTGCTTCCAGCTCTTTGGGAAGCTAAGAAACAACTGGCTCTGCACTGGTGTTTTACAGCCTACAGGGAACGAGTCTTACAAAGGCCTGTGAAACGCAGTTTCTTCCCAGCCCTGATCTGGCTGAAGTAGAACTTCTGCTCTGCCGGGTCCTACATGGCGCTAGAGCTGCAAGGCGCAAAGCTCTGCCTTGATTCCACAAGGGTAGACAAGTCCCTCAGGTAAAACATCCAGCTATTTCGGCAGCTAAGAAACAACTCGCTCTGCATAGGGCTCTTACAGCCTACCGGGAACATGTCTTACAAAGGACTGTGAAACGCAGTTTCTTCCCAGCCCTGATCTGGCTGAAGTAGAACTTCTCATCTGGGTGTGCCACATGGCCCTAGAGCTGAAAGGCACAACGTGCACGCTTCTTTCCAAAGGGAGAGTTGGGCCACAGAGCATCTTGCTTCCAGCTCTTTGGGAAGCTAAGAAACAACTCGCTCTGCACAGTGCTCTTACAGCCTACCGGGAACATCTCTTACAAAGGCCTGTGAAACGCAGTTTCTTTGCAAGCCTGATCTGGCTGAAGTAGGACTTCTGCTCTGGATGTGCTACATTGCCCTAGAGCTGAAAGGCACAACGTGCAGGCTTCTTTCCAAAGGGCGAGTTGGGCCCCACAGCATCTTGCTTCCAGCTCTTTGGGAAGCTAAGAAACACCTCGCTCTGCACAGTGCTATACAGCCTACCGGGAACATCTCTTCCAAAGGCCTGTGAAACGCAGTTTCTTTGCAGGCCTGATCTGGCTGAAGTAGGACTTCTGCTCTAGGTGTGCTACTTTGCCCTAGAGCTGAAAGGCACAACGTGCAGGCTTCTTTCCAAAGGGCGAGTTGGGCCCCACAGCATCTTGCTTCCAGCTCTTTGGGAAGCTAAGAAACAACTCGCTCTGCACAGTGCTCTTACAGCCTACCGGGAACATCTCTTCCAAAGGCCTGTGAAACGCAGTTTCTTTGCAGGCCTGATCTGCCTGAAGTAGGATTTCTGCTCTGGGTGTGCTACTTTGCCCTAGAGCTGAAAGGCACAACGTGCAGGCTTCTTTCCAAAGGGCGAGTTGGGCCCCACAGCATCTTGCTTCCAGCTCTTTGGGAAGCTAAGAAACAACTCGCTCTGCACAGTGCTATACAGCCTACCGGGAGCATCTCTTCCAAAGGCCTGTGAAACGCAGTTTCTTTGCAGGCCTGATCTGGCTGAAGTAGGACTTCTGCTCTGGTGTGCTACTTTTCCCTAGAGCTGAAAGGCACAATGTGCAGGCTTCTTTCCAAAGGGCGAGTTGGGCCCCACAGCATCTTGCTTCCAGCTCTTTGGGAAGCTAAGAAACAACTCGCTCTGCACAGTGCTCTTACAGCCTACCGGGAACATCTCTTACAAAGGCCTCTGAAAGGCAGTTTCTTTGCAGGCCTGATCTGGCTGAAGTAGAACTTCTGCTCTGGGTGTGCCACATGGCCCTAGAGCTGAAAGACACAACGTGCAGGCTTCTTTCCAAAGGGCGTGTTGGGCCCCAAAGCCTCTTGCTTCCAGCTCTTTGGGAAGCTAAGAAACAACTCGCTCTGCAGACCTCTCTTACAGCCAACCGGGAGCATCTCTTGCAAAGGCCTGAGAAATGCAGTTTCTTTGCAGGCCTTATCTCGCTGAGGTAGAACTGCTGCTATGCTGTGTCCTACATCGGCCTAGAGTTGCAAGGCTCAAAGTCCTGCCTTGACTCCTCAAGGGCAGACAGGCCCCACAGCGTGGGGCTTCCACCTCCTTGGGCCGCTAAGAAACATCTTGCTCTGCACTGGTGTTTTACAGCCTACAGGGAACGAGTCTTACAAAGACCTGTGAAACGCAGTTCCTTCCCAGCCCTGATCTGGCTGAAGTAGAACTTATGCTCTGCCGGGTCCTACATGGCGCTAGAGCTGCAAGGCACAAAGTCCTCTTTTTTTTCCACAAGGGTAGACAAGTCCCTCAGGTCCAGCTTCCAGCTCTTTCGGCATCTCAGAAACAACTCGCTGTGCACAGTGCTCTTACAGCCTACCGGGAACATCTCTTACAAAGGCCTGTGAAACGCAGTTTCTTTGCAGGCCTGATCTGGCTGAAGTAGAACTTCTGCTCTGGGTGTGCCACATGGCCCTGGAGCTGAAAGGCACAACGTGCAGGCTTCTTTCCAAAGGGCGAGTTGGGCCCCACAGCATCTTGCTTCCAGCTCTTTGGGAAGCTAAGAAACAACTCGCTCTGCACAGTGCTCTTACAGCCTACCGGGAACATCTCTTCCAAAGGCCTGTGAAACGCAGTTTCTTTGCAGGCCTGATCTGGCTGAAGTAGGACTTCTGCTCTGGGTGTGCCACATTGACCTAGAGCTCAAAGGCACAACGTGCAGGCTTCTTAAAAAAGGGCGAGGTGGGACCCAGAGCATCTTGCTTCCAGCTCTTTGGGAAGCTAAGAAACAACTCGCTCTGCACAGCGCTCTTACAGCCTACCGGGAACATCTCTTACGAAGGCCTGTGAAACGCAGTTTCTTTGCAGGCCTGATTTGGCTGAAGTGGAACTTCTGCTCTGGGTGTGCCACATGGCCCTAGAGCTGAAAGGCACTACGTGCACGCTTCTTTCCAAAGGGAGAGTTGGGCCGCAGAGCATCTTGCTTCCAGCTCTTTGGGAAGCTAAGAAACAACTCGCTCTGCACAGTGCTCTTACAGCCTACCGGGAACATCTCTTACAAAGGCCTGTGAAACGCACTTTCTTTGCAGGCCTGATCTGGCTGAAGTAGAACTTCTGCTCTGGGTGTGCCACATGGCCATAGAGCTGAAAGGCACAACGTGCAGGCTTCTTTCCAAAGGGCGAGTTGGGCCCCACAGCATCTTGCTTCCAGCTCTTTGGGAAGATAATAAACAACTCGCTCTGCACAGTGCTCTTACAGCCTACTGGGAACATCTCTTACAAAGGCCTGTGAAACGCAGTTTCTTTGCAGGCCTGATCTGGCTGAAGTAGAACTTCTGCTCAGGGTGTGCTACATTGGCCTGGAGCTGAAAGGCACAACCCGCAGTCTTCTTTCCAAAGGGCGAGTTGTTCCCAAAAGCATCTTCCTTCCAGCTCTTTGGGAAGCTAAGAAACAACTGGCTCTGCAGACCTCTCTTACAGCCAACTGGGAGCATCTCTTGCAAAGGCCTGAGAAATGCAGTTTCTTTGCAGGCCTTATCTCGCTGAGGTAGAACTGCTGCTATGCCATATCCTACTTCGGCCTAGAGTTGCAAGGCTCAAAGTCCTGCCTTGATTCCTCAAGGGCAGACAGGCCCCACAGCGTTGGGCTTCCACCTCTTTGGGCCGCTAAGAAACAACTTGCTCTGCACTGGTGTTTTACAGCCTACAGGGAACGAGTCTTACAAAGGCCTGTGAAACGCAGTTTCTTCCCAGCCCTGATCTGGCTGAAGTAGAACTTCTGCTCTGCCGGGTCCTACATGGCGCTAGAGCTGCAAGGCGCAAAGCTCTGCCTTGATTCCACAAGGGTAGACAAGTCCCTCAGGTAAAACATCCAGCTATTTCGGCAGCTAAGAAACAACTCGCTCTGCATAGGGCTCTTACAGCCTAACGGGAACATGTCTTACAAAGGACTGTGAAACGCAGTTTCTTCCCAGCCCTGATCTGGCTGAAGTAGAACTTCTGATCTGGGTGTGCCACATGGCCCTAGAGCTGAAAGGCACAACGTGCACGCTTCTTTCCAAAGGGAGAGTTGGGCCGCAGAGCATCTTGCTTCCAGCTCTTTGGGAAGCTAAGAAACAAAACGCTCTGCACAGTGCTCTTACAGCCTACCGCGAACATCTCTTCCAAAGGCCTGTGAAACGCAGTTTCTTTGCAAGCCTGATCTGGCTGAAGTAGGACTTCTGCTCTGGGTGTGCTACTTTGCCCTAGAGCTGAAAGGCACAACGTGCAGGCTTCTTTCCAAAGGGCGAGTTGGGCCCCACAGCATCTTGCTTCCAGCTCTTTGGGAAGCTAAGAAACAACTCGCTCTGCACAGTGCTCTTACAGCCTACCCGGAACATCTCTTCCAAAGGCCTGTGAAACGCAGTTTCTTTGCAGGCCTGATCTGGCTGAAGTAGGACTTCTGCTCTGGGTGTGCTATTTTTCCCTAGAGCTGAAAGGCACAACGTGCAGGCTTCTTTCCAAAGGGCGAGTTGGGCCCCACAGCATCTTGCTTCCAGCTCTTTGGGAAGCTAAGAAACAACTCGCTCTGCACAGTGCTCTTACAGCCTACCGGGAACATCTCTTACAAAGGCCTGTGAAAGGCAGTTTCTTTGCAGGCCTGTTCTGGCTGAAGTAGAACTTCTGCTCTGGGTGTGCCACATGGCCCTAGAGCTGAAAGACACAACGTGCAGGCTTCTTTCCAAAGGGAGTGTTGGGCCCCAAAGCCTCTTGCTTCCAGCTCTTTGGGAGGCTAAGAAACAACTCGCTCTGCAGACCTCTCTTACAGCCAACCGGGAGCATCTCTTGCAAAGGCCTGAGAAATGCAGTTTCTTTGCAGGCCTTATCTCGCTGAGGTAGAACTGCTGCTATGCTGTGTCCTACATCGGCCTAGAGTTGCAAGGCTCAAAGTCCTGCCTTGATTCCTCAAGGGCAGACAGGCCGCACAGCGTGGGGCTTCCACCTCCTTGGGCCGCTAAGAAACATCTTGCTCTGCACTGGTGTTTTACAGCCTACAGGGAACGAGTCTTACAAAGGCCTGTGAAACGCAGTTTCTTCCCAGCCCTGATCTGGCTGAAGTAGAACTTCTGCTCTGCCGGGTCCTACATGGCGCTAGAGCTGCAAGGCGCAAAGCTCTGCCTTGATTCCACAAGGGTAGACAAGTCCCTCAGGTAAAACATCCAGCTATTTCGGCAGCTAAGAAACAACTCGCTCTGCATAGGGCTCTTACAGCCTACCGGGAACATGTCTTACAAAGGACTGTGAAACGCAGTTTCTTCCCAGCCCTGATCTGGCTGAAGTAGGACTTCTGCTCTGGGTGTGCTACTTTGCCCTAGAGCTGAAAGGCACAACGTGCAGGCTTCTTTCCAAAGGGCGAGTTGGGCCCCACAGCATCTTGCTTCCAGCTCTTTGGGAAGCTAAGAAACAACTCGCTCTGCACAGTGCTATACAGCCTACCGGGAGCATCTCTTCCAAAGGCCTGTGAAACGCAGTTTCTTTGCAGGCCTGATCTGGCTGAAGTAGGACATCTGCTCTGGTGTGCTACTTTTCCCTAGAGCTGAAAGGCACAATGTGCAGGCTTCTTTCCAAAGGGCGAGTTGGGCCCCACAGCATCTTGCTTCCAGCTCTTTGGGAAGCTAAGAAACAACTCGCTCTGCACAGTGCTCTTACAGCCTACCGGGAACATCTCTTACAAAGGCCTGTGAAACGCAGTTTCTTTGCAGGCCTGATCTGGCTGAAGTGGAACTTCTGCATTGGGTGTGCCACATGGCCCTAGAGCTGAAAGGCACAACGTGCAGGCTTCTTTCCAAAGGGAGAGTTGGGCCGCAGAGCATCTTGCTTCCAGCTCTTTGGGAAGCTAAGAAACAACTCGCTCTGCACAGTGCTCTTACAGCCTACCGGGAACATCTCTTACAAAGGCCTCTGAAAGGCAGTTTCTTTGCAGGCCTGATCTGGCTGAAGTAGAACTTCTGCTCTGGGTGTGCCACATGGCCCTAGAGCTGAAAGACACAACGTGCAGGCTTCTTTCCAAAGGGCGTGTTGGGCCCCAAAGCCTCTTGCTTCCAGCTCTTTGGGAAGCTAAGAAACAACTCGCTCTGCAGACCTCTCTTACAGCCAACAGGGAGCATCTCTTGCAAAGGCCTGAGAAATGCAGTTTCTTTGCAGGCCTTATCTCGCTGAGGTAGAACTGCTGCTCTGCCATATCCTACTTCGGCCTAGAGTTGCAAGTCTCAAATTCCTGCCTTGATTCCTCAAGGGCAGACAGGCCCCACAGCGTTGGGCTTCCACCTCTTTGGGCCGCTAAGAAAAAACTTGCTCTGCACTGGTGTTTTACAGCCTACAGGGAAGGAGTCTTACAAAGGCCTGTGAAACGCAGTTTCTTCCCAGCCCTGATCTGGCTGAAGTAGAACTTCTGCTCTGCCGGGTCCTACATGGCGCTGGAGCTGCAAGGCGCAAAGCTCTGCCTTGATTCCACAAGGGTAGACAAGTCCCTCAGGTAAAACATCCAGCTATTTCGGCAGCTAAGAAAGAACTCGCTCTGCATAGGGCTCTTACAGCCTACCGGGAACATGTCTTACAAAGGACTGTGAAACGCAGTTTCTTCCCAGCCCTGATCTGGCTGAAGTAGAACTTCTGATCTGGGTGTGCCACAAGGCCCTAGAGCTGAAAGGCACAACGTGCAGGCTTCTTTCCAAAGGGCGAGTTGGGCCCCACAGCATCTTGCTTCCAGCTCTTTGGGAAGCTAAGAAACACCTCGCTCTGCACAGTGCTATACAGCCTACCGGGAACATCTCTTCCAAAGGCCTGTGAAACGCAGTTTCTTTGCAGGCCTGATCTGGCTGAAGTAGGACTTCTGCTCTGGGTGTGCTACTTTGCCCTAGAGCTGAAAGGCACAACGTGCAGGCTTCTTTCCAAAGGGCGAGTTGGTCCCCACAGCATCTTGCTTCCAGCTCTTTGGGAAGCTAAGAAACAACTCGCTCTGCACAGTGCTCTTACAGCCTACCGGGAACATCTCTTCCAAAGGCCTGTGAAACGCAGTTACTTTGCAGGCCTGATCTGGCTGAAGTAGGACTTCTGCTCTGGGTGTGCTACTTTGCCCTAGAGCTGAAAGGCACAACGTGCAGGCTTCTTTCCAAAGGGAGAGTTGGGCCGCAGAGCATCTTGCTTCCAGCTCTTTGGGAAGCTAAGAAACAACTCGCTCTGCACAGTGCTCTTACAGCCTACCGGGAACATCTCTTACAAAGGCCTGTGAAAGGCAGTTTCTTTGCAGGCCTGATCTGGCTGAAGTAGAACTTCTGCTCTGGGTGTGCCACATGGCCCTAGAGCTGAAAGACACAACGTGCAGGCTTCTTTCCAAAGGGCGTGTTGGGCCCCAAAGCCTCTTGCTTCCAGCTCTTTGGGAAGCTAAGAAACAACTCGCTCTGCAGACCTCTCTTACAGCCAACCGGGAGCATCTCTTGCAAAGGCCTGAGAAATGCAGTTTCTTTGCAGGCCTTATCTCGCTGAGGTAGAACTGCTGCTATGCTGTGTCCTACATCGGCCTAGAGTTGCAAGGCTCAAAGTCCTGCCTTGACTCCTCAAGGGCAGACAGGCCCCACAGCGTGGGGCTTCCACCTCCTTGGGCCGCTAAGAAACATCTTGCTCTGCACTGGTGTTTTACAGCCTACAGGGAACGAGTCTTACAAAGACCTGTGAAACGCAGTTCCTTCCCAGCCCTGATCTGGCTGAAGTAGAACTTATGCTCTGCCGGGTCCTACATGGCGCTAGAGCTGCAAGGCACAAAGTCCTCTTTTTTTTCCACAAGGGTAGACAAGTCCCTCAGGTCCAGCTTCCAGCTCTTTCGGCATCTCAGAAACAACTCGCTGTGCACAGTGCTCTTACAGCCTACCGGGAACATCTCTTACAAAGGCCTGTGAAACGCAGTTTCTTTGCAGGCCTGATCTGGCTGAAGTAGAACTTCTGCTCTGGGTGTGCCACATGGACCTAGAGCTGAAAGGCACAACGTGCAGGCTTCTTTCCAAAGGGCGAGTTGGGCCCCACAGCATCTTGCTTCCAGCTCTTTGGGAAGCTAAGAAACAACTCGCTCTGCACAGTGCTCTTACAGCCTACTGGGAACATCTCTTACAAAGGCCTGTGAAACACAGTTTCTTTGCAGGCCTGATCTGGCTGAAGTAGGACTTCTGCTCTGGGTGTGCCACATTGACCTAGAGCTCAAAGGCACAACGTGCAGGCTTCTTAAAAAAGGGCGAGGTGGGACCCAGAGCATCTTGCTTCCAGCTCTTTGGGAAGCTAAGAAACAACTGGCTCTGCACTGGTGTTTTACAGCCTACAGGGAACGAGTCTTACAAAGGCCTGTGAAACGCAGTTTCTTCCCAGCCCTGATCTGGCTGAAGTAGAACTTCTGCTCTGCCGGGTCCTACATGGCGCTAGAGCTGCAAGGCGCAAAGCTCTGCCTTGATTCCACAAGGGTAGACAAGTCCCTCAGGTAAAACATCCAGCTATTTCGGCAGCTAAGAAACAACTCGCTCTGCATAGGGCTCTTACAGCCTACCGGGAACATGTCTTACAAAGGACTGTGAAACGCAGTTTCTTCCCAGCCCTGATCTGGCTGAAGTAGAACTTCTCATCTGGGTGTGCCACATGGCCCTAGAGCTGAAAGGCACAACGTGCACGCTTCTTTCCAAAGGGAGAGTTGGGCCACAGAGCATCTTGCTTCCAGCTCTTTGGGAAGCTAAGAAACAACTCGCTCTGCACAGTGCTCTTACAGCCTACCGGGAACATCTCTTACAAAGGCCTGTGAAACGCAGTTTCTTTGCAAGCCTGATCTGGCTGAAGTAGGACTTCTGCTCTGGATGTGCTACATTGCCCTAGAGCTGAAAGGCACAACGTGCAGGCTTCTTTCCAAAGGGCGAGTTGGGCCCCACAGCATCTTGCTTCCAGCTCTTTGGGAAGCTAAGAAACACCTCGCTCTGCACAGTGCTATACAGCCTACCGGGAACATCTCTTCCAAAGGCCTGTGAAACGCAGTTTCTTTGCAGGCCTGATCTGGCTGAAGTAGGACTTCTGCTCTAGGTGTGCTACTTTGCCCTAGAGCTGAAAGGCACAACGTGCAGGCTTCTTTCCAAAGGGCGAGTTGGGCCCCACAGCATCTTGCTTCCAGCTCTTTGGGAAGCTAAGAAACAACTCGCTCTGCACAGTGCTCTTACAGCCTACCGGGAACATCTCTTCCAAAGGCCTGTGAAACGCAGTTTCTTTGCAGGCCTGATCTGGCTGAAGTAGTTCTTCTGGTCTGGGTGTGCTACTTTGCCCTAGAGCTGAAAGGCACAACGTGCAGGCTTCTTTCCAAAGGGCGAGTTGGGCCCCACAGCATCCTGCTTCCAGCTCTTTGGGAAGATAAGAAACAACTCGCTCTGCACAGTGCTCTTACAGCCTACCTGGAGCATCTCTTCCAAAGGCCTGTGAAACGCAGTTTCTTTGCAGGCCTGATCTGGCTGAAGTAGAACTTCTGCTCTGCGTGTGCTACATTGGCCTGGAGCTGAAAGGCACAACCCGCAGTCTTCTTTCCAAAGGGCGAATTGGGCCCAAAAGCATCTTCCTTCCAGCTCTTTGGGAAGCTAAGAAACAACTGGCTCTGCAGACCTCTCTTACAGCGAACTGGGAGCATCTCTTGCAAAGGCCTGAGAAATGCAGTTTCTTTGCAGGCCTTATCTCGCTGAGGTAGAACTGCTGCTATGCCATATCCTACTTCGGCCTAGAGTTGCAAGGCTCAAAGTCCTGCCTTGATTCCTCAAGGGCAGACAGGCCCCACAGCGTTGGGCTTCCACCTCTTTGGGCCGCTAAGAAACAACTTGCTCTGCACTGGTGTTTTACAGCCTACAGGGAACGAGTCTTACAAAGGCCTGTGAAACGCAGTTTCTTCCCAGCCCTGATCTGGCTGAAGTGGAACTTCTGATCTGGGTGTGCCACATGGCCCTAGAGCTGAAAGGCACAACGTGCAGGCTTCTTTCCAAAGGGAGAGTTGGGCCCCACAGCATCTTGCTTCCAGCTCTTTGGGAAGCTAAGAAACAACTCGCTCTGCACAGTGCTCTTACAGCCTACCGGGAACATCTCTTCCAAAGGCCTGTGAAACGCAGTTTCTTTGCAGGCCTGATCTGGCTGAAGTAGGACTTCTGCTCTGGGTGTGCTACTTTGCCCTAGAGCTGAAAGGCACAACGTGCAGGCTTCTTTCCATAGGGCGAGTTGGGCCCCACAGCATCCTTCTTCCAGCTCTTTGGGAAGCTAAGAAACAACTCGCTCTGCACAGTGCTCTTACAGCCTACCGGGAACATCTCTTCCAAAGGCCCGTGAAACGCAGTTTCTTTGAAGGCCTGATCTGGCTGATGTAGGACTTCTTGTCTGAGTGTGCTACTTTGCCCTATAGCTGAAAGGCACAACGTGCCGGCTTCTTTCCAAAGGGCGAGTTGGGCCCCACAGCATCTTGCTTCCAGCTCTCTGGGAAGCCAACAAACAACTCGCTCTGCACAGTGCTCTTACAGCCTACCGGGAACATCTCTTCCAAAGGCCTGTGAAACACAGTTTCTTTGCAGGCCTGATCTGGGCAGACAGGCCCCACAGCGTGGGGCTTCCACCTCCTTGGGCCGCTAAGAAACAACTTGCTCTGCACTGGTGTTTTACAGCCTACAGGGAACGAGTCTTACAAAGGCCTGTGAAACGCAGTTTCTTCCCAGCCCTGATCTGGCTGAAGTAGAACATCTGCTCTGCCGGGTCCTACATGGCGCTAGAGCTGCAAGGCGCAAAGTCCTGCCTTGATTCCACAAGGGTAGACAAGTCCCTCAGGTCCAACATCCAGCTCTTTCGGCAGCTAAGAAACAACTCGCACTGCATAGGGCTCTTACAGCCTACCGGGAACATGTCTTACAAAGGACTGTGAAATGCAGTTTCTTCCCAGCCCTGATCTGGCTGAAGTAGAACTTCTGCTCTGCCGTGTGCAACATGGCCCTAGAGATGCAAGGCACAAAGTCCTGCCTTGTTTCCCCAAGGGGAGACTAGTACCTCAGCGTCCAGCTTCCAGCTCTTGGAGCAGCTAAGAAACAGCTTGCTGTGCACAGGGCTCTTCCAGCCTACCTGGAACATGTCTTACAAAGGCCTGTGAAACGCAGTTTCTTTGCAGGCCTGATCTGGCTGAAGTAGGACTTCTGCTATGGGTGTGCTACTTTGCCCTAGAGCTGAAAGGCACAACGTGCAGGCTTCTTTCCAAAGGGCGAGTTGGGCCCCACAGCATCTTGCTTCCAGCTCTTTGGGAACCTAAGAAACAACTCGCTCTGCACAGTGCTCTTACAGCCTACCGGGAACATCTCTTCCAAAGGCCCGTGAAACGCAGTTTCTTTGAAGGCCTGATCTGGCTGATGTAGGACTTCTTGTCTGAGTGTGCTACTTTGCCCTATAGCTGAAAGGCACAACGTGCCGGCTTCTTTCCAAAGGGCGAGTTGGGCCTCACAGCATCTTGCTTCCAGCTCTCTGGGAAGCCAAGAAACAACTCGCTCTGCACAGTGCTCTTACAGCCTACCTGGAGCATCTCTTCCAAAGGCCTGTGAAACGCAGTTTCTTTGCAGGCCTGATCTGGCTGCAGTAGGACTTCTGCTCTGGGTGTGCCACTTTGCCCTAGAGCTGAAAGGCACAACGTGCAGGCTTCTTTCCAAAGTGCGAGTTGGGCCGCAGAGCATCTTGCTTCCAGCTCTTTGGGAAGCTAAGAAACAACTCGCTCTGCACAGTGCTCTTACAGCCTACCGGGAGCATCTCTTCCAAAGGCCTGTGAAACGCAGTTTCTTTGCAGGCCTGATCTGGCTGGAGTGGGACTTCTGTTCTGGGTGTGATACTTTGCCCTAGAGCTGAAAGGCACAACGTGCAGGCTTCTTTCCAAAGGGCGAGTTGGGCCCCACAGCATCCTGCTTCCAGCTCTTTGGGAAGATAAGAAACCACTCGCTCTGCACAGTGCTCTTACAGCCTAGTGGGAACATCTCTTCCAAAGGCCTGTGAAACGCAGTTTCTTTGCAGGCCTGATCTGGCTGAAGTAGGACTTCTGCTCTGGGTGTGCTACTTTTCCCTAGAGCTGAAAGGCACAACGTGCAGGCTTCTTTCCAAAGGGCGAGTTGCGCCCCACAGCATCTTGCTTCCAGCTCTTTTGGAAGCTAAGAAACAACTCGCTCTGCAGACGTCTCTTACAGACAACCGGGAACATCTCTTGCAAAGGCCTGAGAAATACAGTTTCCTTGCAGGCCTTATCTCGCTGAGGTAGAAATGCTGCTATGCCATATCCTACTTCGGCCTAGAGTTGCAAGGCTCAAAGTCCTGCCTTGATTCCTCAAGGGCAGACAGGCCCCACAGCGTGGGGCTTCCACCTCTTTGGGCCGCTAAGAAACAACTTGCTCTGCACTGGTGTTTTACAGCCTACAGGGAACGAGTCTTACAAAGGCCTGTGAAACGCAGTTTCTTCCCAGCCCTGATCTGGCTGAAGTGGAAATTCTGATCTGGGTGTGCCACATGGCCCTAGAGCTGAAAGGCACAACGTGCAGGCTTCTTTCCAAAGGGAGAGTTGGGCCGCAGAGCATCTTGCTTCCAGCTCTTTGGGAAGCTAAGAAGCAACTCGCTCTGCACAGTGCTCTTACAGCCTAGTGGGAACATCTCTTCCAAAGGCCTGTGAAACGCAGTTTCTTTGCAGGCCTGATCTGGCTGAAGTAGGACTTCTGCTCTGGGTGTGCTACTTTGCCCTAGAGCTGAAAGGCACAACGTGCAGGCTTCTTTCCAAAGGGCGAGTTGGGCCCCACAGCATCCTTCTTCCAGCTCTTTGGGAAGCTAAGAAACAACTCGCTCTGCACAGTGCTCTTACAGCCTACCGGGAACATCTCTTCCAAAGGCCCGTGAAACGCAGTTTCTTTGAAGGCCTGATCTGGCTGATGTAGGACTTCTTGTCTGAGTGTGCTACTTTGCCCTATAGCTGAAAGGCCCAACGTGCCGGCTTCTTTCCAAAGGGCGAGTTGGGCCCCACAGCATCTTGCTTCCAGCTCTCTGGGAAGCCAAGAAACAACTCGCTCTGCACAGTGCTCTTACAGCCTACCGGGAGCATCTCTTCCAAAGGCCTGTGAAACGCAGTTTCTTTGCAGGCCTGATCTGGCTGAAGTAGGACTTCTGCTCTGGGTGTGCCACTTTGCCCTAGAGCTGAAAGGCACAACGTGCAGGCTTCTTTCCAAAGTGCGAGTTGGGCCGCAGAGCATCTTGCTTCCAGCTCTTTGGGAAGCTAAGAAACAACTCGCTCTGCACAGTGCTCTTACAGCCTACCGGGAGCATCTCTTCCAAAGGCCTGTGAAACGCAGTTTCTTTGCAGGCCTGATCTGGCTGGAGTGGGACTTCTGTTCTGGGTGTGATACTTTGCCCTAGAGCTGAAAGGCACAACGTGCAGGCTTCTTTCCAAAGGGCGAGTTGGGCCCCACAGCATCCTGCTTCCAGCTCTTTGGGAAGATAAGAAACCACTCGCTCTGCACAGTGCTCTTACAGCCTAGTGGGAACATCTCTTCCAAAGGCCTGTGAAACGCAGTTTCTTTGCAGGCCTGATCTGGCTGAAGTAGGACTTCTGCTCTGGGTGTGCTACTTTTCCCTAGAGCTGAAAGGCACAACGTGCAGGCTTCTTTCCAAAGGGCGAGTTGCGCCCCACAGCATCTTGCTTCCAGCTCTTTTGGAAGCTAAGAAACAACTCGCTCTGCAGACGTCTCTTACAGACAACCGGGAACATCTCTTGCAAAGGCCGGAGAAATACAGTTTCCTTGCAGGCCTTATCTCGCTGAGGTAGAAATGCTGCTATGCCATATCCTACTTCGGCCTAGAGTTGCAAGGCTCAAAGTCCTGCCTTGATTCCTCAAGGGCAGACAGGCCCCACAGCGTGGGGCTTCCACCTCTTTGGGCCGCTAAGAAACAACTTGCTCTGCACTGGTGTTTTACAGCCTACAGGGAACGAGTCTTACAAAGGCCTGTGAAACGCAGTTTATTCCCAGCCCTGATCTGGCTGAAGTAGAACTTCTGCTCTGCCGGGTCCTACATGGCGCTAGAGCTGCAAGGCGCAAAGCTCTGCCTTGATTCCACAAGGGTAGACAAGTCCCTCAGGTAAAACATCCAGCTATTTCGGCAGCTAAGAAACAACTCGCTCAGCATAGGGCTCTTACAGCCTACCGGGAACATGTCTTACAAAGGACTGTGAAACGCAGTTTCTTCCCAGCCCTGATGTGGCTGAAGTAGAACTTCTGCTCTGGGTGTGCCACATTGACCTAGAGCTCAAAGTCACAACGTACAGGCTTCTTAAAGAAGGGCGAGGTTGGACCCAGAGCATCTTGCTTCCAGCTCTTTGGGAAGCTAAGAAACAACTCGCTCTGCACAGCGCTCTTACAGCCTACCGGGAACATCTCTTACGAAGGCCTGTGAAACGCAGTTTCTTTGCAGGCCTGATCTGGCTGAAGTGGAACTTCTGCTCTGGGTGTGCCACATGGCCCTAGAGCTGAAAGGCACAACTTGCACGCTTCTTTCCAAAGGGAGAGTTGGGCCGCAGAGCATCCTGCTTCCAGCTCTTTGGGAAGCTAAGAAACAACTCGCTCTGCACAGTGCTCTTACAGCCTACCGGGAACATCTCTTCCAAAGGCCTGTGAAACGCAGTTTCTTTGCAGGCCTGATCTGGCTGAAGTAGGACTTCTGCTCTGGGTGTGCTACATTGCCCTGGAGCTGAAAGGCACAACGCGCAGGCTTCTTTCCAAAGGGCGAGTTGGGCCCCAAAGCATCTTGCTTCCAGCTCTTTGGGAAGCTAAGAAACAACTCGCTCTGCAGACATCTCTTACAGACAACCGGGAACATCTCTTGCAAAGGCCTGAGAAATACAGTTTCCTTGCAGGCCTTATCTCGCTGAGGTAGAAATGCTGCTATGCCATATACTACTTCGGCCTAGAGTTGCAAGGCTCAAAGTCCTGCCTTGACTCCTCAAGGGCAGACAGGCCCCACAGCGTTGGGCTTCCACCTCTTTGGGCCGCTAAGAAACAACTTGCTCTGCACTGGTGTTTTACAGCCTACAGGGAACGAGTCTTACAAAGGCCTGTGAAACGCAGTTTCTTCCCAGCCCTGATCTGGCTGAAGTAGAACTTCTGATCTGGGTGTGCCACATGGCCCTAGAGCTGAAAGGCACAACGTGCAGGCTTCTTTCCAAAGGGAGAGTTGGGCCCCACAGCATCTTGCTTCCAGCTCTTTGGGAAGCTAAGAAACAACTCGCTCTGCACAGTGCTCTTACAGCCTACCGGGAACATCTCTTACAAAGGCCTGTGAAACGCAGTTTCTTTGCAGGCCTGATCTGGCTGAAGTAGGACTTCTGCTCTGGGTGTGCTACTTTGCCCTAGAGCTGAAAGGCACAACGTGCAGGCTTCTTTCCAAAGGGCGAGTTGGGCCCCACAGCATCCTTCTTCCAGCTCTTTGGGAAGCTAAGAAACAACTCGCTCTGCACAGTGCTCTTACAGCCTACCGGGAACATCTCTTCCAAAGGCCTGTGAAACGCAGTTTCTTTGCAGGCCTGATCTGGCTGAAGTAGGACTTCTGGTCTGGGTGTGCTACTTTGCCCTAGAGCTGAAAGGCACAACGTGCAGGCTTCTTTCCAAAGGGCGAGTTGGGCCCCACAGCATCTTGCTTCCAGCTCTTTGGGAAGCTAAGAAACAACTCGCTCTGCACAGTGCTCTTACAGCCTACCGGGAACATCTCTTCCAAAGGCCTGTGAAACGCAGTTTCTTTGCAGGCCTGATCTGGCTGAAGTAGGACTTCTGCTCTGGGTGTGCTACTTTGCCCTAGAGCTGAAAGGCACAACGTGCAGGCTTCTTTCCAAAGGCGAGTTGGGCCCCACAGCATCTTGCTTCCAGCTCTTTGGGAAGCTAAGAAACAACTCGCTCTGCACAGTGCTCTTACAGCCTACCGGGAACATCTCTTCCAAAGGCCTGTGAAACGCAGTTTCTTTGCAGGCCTGATCTGGCTGAAGTAGGACTTCTGCTCTGGGTGTGCTACTTTGCCCTAGAGCTGAAAGGCACAACGTGCAGGCTTCTTTCCAAAGGGCGAGTTGGGCCCCACAGCATCTTGCTTCCAGCTCTTTGGGAAGCTAAGAAACAACTCGCTCTGCACAGTGCTCTTACAGCCTAGCGGGAACATCTCTTCCAAAGGCCTGTGAAACGCAGTTTCTTTGCAGGCCTGATCTGGCTGAAGTAGAACTTCTGCTCTGGGTGTGCTACTTTGCCCTAGAGCTGAAAGGCACAACGTGCAGGCTTCTTTCCAAAGGGCGAGTTGGGCCCCACAGCATCTTGCTTCCAGCTCTTTGGGAAGCTAAGAAACAACTCGCTCTGCAGACCTCTCTTACAGCCAACCGGGAGCATCTCTTGCAAAGGCCTGAGAAATGCAGTTTCTTTGCAGGCCTTATCTCGCTGAGGTAGAACTGCTGCTATGCCATATCCTACTTCGGCCTAGAGTTGCAAGTCTCAAAGTCCTGCCTTGATTCCTCAAGGGCAGACAGGCCCCACAGCGTGGGGCTTCCACCTCCTTGGGCCGCTAAGAAACAACTTGCTCTGCACTGGTGTTTTACAGCCTACAGGGAACGAGTCTTACAAAGGCCTGTGAAACGCAGTTTCTTCCCAGCCCTGATCTGGCTGAAGTAGAACTTCTGCTCTGCCGGGTCCTACATGGCGCTAGAGCTGCAAGGCGCAAAGTTCTGCCTTGATTCCACAAGGGTAGACAAGTCCCTCAGGTCCAACATCCAGCTCTTTCGGCAGCTAAGAAACAACTCGCTCTGCACAGGGCTCTTACAGCCTACCGGGAACATGTCTTACAAAGGACTGTGAAACGCAGTTTCTTTCCAGCCCTGATCTGGCTGAAGTAGAACTTCTGCTCTGGGTGTGCCACATGGCCCTAGAGCTGAAAGGCACAACGTGCAGGCTTCTTTCCAAAGGGAGAGTTGGGCCGCAGAGCATCTTGCTTCCAGCTCTTTGGGAAGATAAGAAACAACTCGCTCTGCACAGTGCTCTTACAGCCTACTGGGAACATCTCTTACAAAGGCCTGTGAAACGCAGTTTCTTGGCAGGCCTGATCTGGCTGAAGTAGAACTTCTGCTCTGGGTGTGCTACATTGGCCTGGAGCTGAAAGGCACAACCCGCAGGCTTCTTTCCAAAGGGCGAGTTGGGCCCAAAAGCATCTTCCTTCCAGCTCTTTGGGAAGCTAAGAAACAACTGGCTCTGCAGACCTCTCTTACAGCCAACTGGGAGCATCTCTTGCAAAGGCCTGAGAAATGCAGTTTCTTTGCAGGCCTTATCTCGCTGAGGTAGAACTGCTGCTATGCCATATCCTACTTCGGCCTAGAGTTGCAAGTCTCAAAGTCCTGCCTTGATTCCTCAAGGGCAGACAGGCCCCACAGCGTTGGGCTTCCACCTCTTTGGGCCGCTAAGAAACAACTTGCTCTGCACTGGTGTTTTACAGCCTACAGGGAACGAGTCTTACAAAGGCCTGTGAAACGCAGTTTCTTCCCAGCCCTGATCTGGCTGAAGTATAACTTCTGATCTGGGTGTGCCACATGGCCCTAGAGCTGAAAGGCACAACGTGCAGGCTTCTTTCCAAAGGGAGAGTTGGGCCGCAGAACATCTTGCTTCCAGCTCTTTGGGAAGCTAAGAAACAACTCGCTCTGCACAGTGCTCTTACAGCCTAGTGGGAACATCTCTTCCAAAGGCCTGTGAAACGCAGTTTCTTTGCAGGCCTGATCTGGCTGAAGTAGGACTTCTGCTCTGGGTGTGCTACTTTGCCCTAGAGCTGAAAGGCACAACGTGCAGGCTTCTTTCCATAGGGCGAGTTGGGCCCCACAGCATCCTTCTTCCAGCTCTTTGGGAAGCTAAGAAACAACTCGCTCTGCACAGTGCTCTTACAGCCTACCGGGAACATCTCTTCCAAAGGCCCGTGAAACGCAGTTTCTTTGAAGGCCTGATCTGGCTGATGTAGGACTTCTTGTCTGAGTGTGCTACTTTGCCCTATAGCTGAAAGGCACAACGTGCCGGCTTCTTTCCAAAGGGCGAGTTGGGCCCCACAGCATCTTGCTTCCAGCTCTCTGGGAAGCCAAGAAACAACTCGCTCTGCACAGTGCTCTTACAGCCTACCGGGAACATCTCTTCCAAAGGCCTGTGAAACGCAGTTTCTTTGCAGGCCTGATCTGGCTGAAGTAGGACTTCTGCTCTGGGTGTGCTACTTTGCCCTAGAGCTGAAAGGCACAACGTGCAGGCTTCTTTCCAAAGTGCGAGTTGGGCCGCAGAGCATCTTGCTTCCAGCTCTTTGGGAAGCTAAGAAACAACTCGCTCTGCACAGTGCTCTTACAGCCTACCGGGAGCATCTCTTCCAAAGGCCTGTGAAACGCCGTTTCTTTGCAGGCCTGATCTGGCTGGAGTGGGACTTCTGTTCTGGGTGTGATACTTTGCCCTAGAGCTGAAAGGCACAACATGCAGGCTTCTTTCCAAAGGGCGAGTTGGGCCCCACAGCATCCTGCTTCCAGCTCTTTGGGAAGATAAGAAACCACTCGCTCTGCACAGTGCTCTTACAGCCTAGTGGGAACATCTCTTCCAAAGGCCTGTGAAACGCAGTTTCTTTGCAGGCCTGATCTGGCTGAAGTAGGACTTCTGCTCTGGGTGTGCTACTTTTCCCTAGAGCTGAAAGGCACAACGTGCAGGCTTCTTTCCAAAGGGCGAGTTGCGCCCCACAGCTTCTTGCTTCCAGCACTTTTGGAAGCTAAGAAACAACTCGCTCTGCAGACGTCTCTTACAGACAACCGGGAACATCTCTTGCAAAGGCCTGAGAAATACAGTTTCCTTGCAGGCCTTATCTCGCTGAGGTAGAAATGCTGCTATGCCATATCCTACTTCGGCCTAGAGTTGCAAGGCTCAAAGTCCTGCCTTGATTCCTCAAGGGCAGACAGGCCCCACAGCGTGGGGCTTCCACCTCTTTGGGCCGCTAAGAAACAACTTGCTCTGCACTGGTGTTTTACAGCCTACAGGGAACTAGTCTTACAAAGGCCTGTGAAACGCAGTTTATTCCCAGCCCTGATCTGGCTGAAGTAGAACTTCTGCTCTGCCGGGTCCTACATGGCGCTAGAGCTGCAAGGCGCAAAGCTCTGCCTTGATTCCACAAGGGTAGACAAGTCCCTCAGGTAAAACATCCAGCTATTTCGGCAGCTAAGAAACAACTCGTTCAGCATAGGGCTCTTACAGCCTACCGGGAACATGTCTTACAAAGGACTGTGAAACGCAGTTTCTTCCCAGCCCTGATGTGGCTGAAGTAGAACTTCTGCTCTGGGTGTGCCACATTGACCTAGAGCTCAAAGTCACAACGTACAGGCTTCTTAAAGAAGGGCGAGGTGGGACCCAGAGCATCTTGCTTCCAGCTCTTTGGGAAGCTAAGAAACAACTCGCTCTGCACAGCGCTCTTACAGCCTACCGGGAACATCTCTTACGAAGGCCTGTGAAACGCAGTTTCTTTGCAGGCCTGATCTGGCTGAAGTGGAACTTCTGCTCTGGGTGTGCTACATTGCCCTGGAGCTGAAAGGCACAACGCGCAGGCTTCTTTCCAAAGGGCGAGTTGGGCCCCAAAGCATCTTGCTTCCAGCTCTTTTGGAAGCTAAGAAACAACTCGCTCTGCAGACATCTCTTACAGACAACCGGGAACATCGCTTGCAAAGGCCTGAGAAATACAGTTTCCTTGCAGGCCTTATCTCGCTGAGGTAGAAATGCTGCTATGCCATATACTACTTCGGCCTAGAGTTGCAAGGCTCAAAGTCCTGCCTTGACTCCTCAAGGGCAGACAGGCCCCACAGCGTGGGGCTTCCACCTCCTTGGGCCGCTAAGAAACAACTTGCTCTGCACTGGTGTTTTACAGCCTACAGGGAACGAGTCTTACAAAGGCCTGTGAAACGCAGTTTCTTACCAGCCCTGATCTGGCTGAAGTAGAACATCTGCTCTGCCGGGTCCTACATGGCGCTAGAGCTGCAAGGCGCAAAGTCCTGCCTTGATTCCACAAGGGTAGACAAGTCCCTCAGGTCCAACATCCAGCTCTTTCGGCAGCTAAGAAACAACTCGCACTGCATAGGGCTCTTACAGCCTACCGGGAACATGTCTTACAAAGGACTGTGAAACGCAGTTTCTTCCCAGCCCTGATCTGGCTGAAGTAGAACTTCTGCTCTGCCGTGTGCAACATGGCCCTAGAGATGCAAGGCACAAAGTCCTGCCTTGTTTCCCCAAGGGGAGACTAGTACCTCAGCGTCCAGCTTCCAGCTCTTGGAGCAGCTAAGAAACAGCTTGCTGTGCACAGGGCTCTTCCAGCCTACCTGGAACATGTCTTACAAAGGCCTGTGAAACGCAGTTTCTTTGCAGGCCTGATCTGGCTGAAGTAGGACTTCTGCTCTGGGTGTGCTACTTTGCCCTAGAGCTGAAAGGCACAACGTGCAGGCTTCTTTCCAAAGGGCGAGTTGGGCCCCACAGCATCTTGCTTCCAGCTCTTTGGGAAGCTAAGAAACAACTCGCTCTGCACAGTGCTCTTACAGCCTACCGGGAACATCTCTTACAAAGGCCTGTGAAACGCAGTTTCTTTGCAGGCCTGATCTGGCTGAAGTAGAACTTCTGCTCTGGGTGTGCTACTTTGCCCTAGAGCTGAAAGACACAACGTGCAGGCTTCTTTCCAAAGGGCGAGTTGGGCCCCACAGCCTCTTGCTTCCAGCTCTTTGGGAAGCTAAGAAACAACTCGCTCTGCAGACCTCTCTTACAGCCAACCGGGAGCATCTCTTGCAAAGGCCTGAGAAATGCAGTTTCTTTGCAGGCCTTATCTCGCTGAGGTAGAACTGCTGCTATGCTGTGTCCTACATCGGCCTAGAGTTGCAAGGCTCAAAGTCCTGCCTTGACTCCTCAAGGGCAGACAGGCCCCACAGCGTGGGGCTTCCACCTCCTTGGGCCGCTAAGAAACATCTTGCTCTGCACTGGTGTTTTACAGCCTACAGGGAACGAGTCTTACAAAGACCTGTGAAACGCAGTTCCTTCCCAGCCCTGATCTGGCTGAAGTAGAACTTATGCTCTGCCGGGTCCTACATGGCGCTAGAGCTGCAAGGCACAAAGTCCTCTTTTTTTTCCACAAGGGTAGACAAGTCCCTCAGGTCCAGCTTCCAGCTCTTTCGGCATCTCAGAAACAACTCGCTGTGCACAGTGCTCTTACAGCCTACCGGGAACATCTCTTACAAAGGCCTGTGAAACGCAGTTTCTTTGCAGGCCTGATCTGGCTGAAGTAGAACTTCTGCTCTGGGTGTGCCACATGGACCTAGAGCTGAAAGGCACAACGTGCAGGCTTCTTTCCAAAGGGCGAGTTGGGCCCCACAGCATCTTGCTTCCAGCTCTTTGGGAAGCTAAGAAACAACTCGCTCTGCACAGTGCTCTTACAGCCTACTGGGAACATCTCTTACAAAGGCCTGTGAAACACAGTTTCTTTGCAGGCCTGATCTGGCTGAAGTAGGACTTCTGCTCTGGGTGTGCCACATTGACCTAGAGCTGAAAGGCACAACGTGCAGGCTTCTTTCCAAAGGGCGAGTTGGGCCCCAGAGCATCTTGCTTCCAGCTCTTTGGGAAGCTAAGAAACAACTGGCTCTGCAGACCTCTCTTACAGCCAACTGGGAGCATCTCTTGCAAAGGCCTGAGAAATGCAGTTTCTTTGCAGGCCTTATCTCGCTGAGGTAGAACTGCTGCTATGCCATATCCTACTTCGGCCTAGAGTTGCAAGTCTCAAAGTCCTGCCTTGATTCCTCAAGGGCAGACAGGCCCCACAGCGTTGGGCTTCCACCTCTTTGGGCCGCTAAGAAACAACTTGCTCTGCACTGGTGTTTTACAGCCTACAGGGAACGAGTCTTACAAAGGCCTGTGAAACGCAATTTCTTCCCAGCCCTGATCTGGCTGAAGTGGAACTTCTGATCTGGGTGTGCCACATGGCCCTAGAGCTGAAAGGCACAACGTGCAGGCTTCTTTCCAAAGGGAGAGTTGGGCCGCAGAGCATCTTGCTTCCAGCTCTTTGGGAAGCTAAGAAACAACTCGCTCTGCACAGTGCTCTTACAGCCTACCGGGAACATCTCTTCCAAAGGCCTGTGAAACGCAGTTTCTTTGCAGGCCTGATCTGGCTGAAGTAGGACTTCTGCTCTGGGTGTGCTACTTTGCCCTAGAGCTGAAAGGCACAACGTGCAGGCTTCTTTCCAAAGGGCGAGTTGGGCCCCACAGCATCCTTCTTCCAGCTCTTTGGGAAGCTAAGAAACAACTCGCTCTGCACAGTGCTCTTACAGCCTACCGGGAACATCTCTTCCAAAGGCCTGTGAAACGCAGTTTCTTTGAAGGCCTGATCTGGCTGAAGTAGGACTTCTTCTCTGGGTGTGCTACTTTGCCCTAGAGCTGAAAGGCACAACGTGCAGGCTTCTTTCCAAAGGGCGAGTTGGGCCCCACAGCATCTTGCTTCCAGCTCTTTGGGAAGCTAAGAAACAACTCGCTCTGCAGACGTCTCTTACAGACAACCGGGAACATCTCTTGCAAAGGCCTGAGAAATACAGTTTCCTTGCAGGCCTTATCTCGCTGAGGTAGAAATGCTGCTATGCCATATCCTACTTCGGCCTAGAGTTGCAAGGCTCAAAGTCCTGCCTTGATTCCTCAAGGGCAGACAGGCCCCACAGCGTGGGGCTTCCACCTCTTTGGGCCGCTAAGAAACAACTTGCTCTGCACTGGTGTTTTACAGCCTACAGGGAACGAGTCTTACAAAGGCCTGTGAAACGCAGTTTATTCCCAGCCCTGATCTGGCTGAAGTAGAACTTCTGCTCTGCCGGGTCCTACATGGCGCTAGAGCTGCAAGGCGCAAAGCTCTGCCTTGATTCCACAAGGGTAGACAAGTCCCTCAGGTAAAACATCCAGCTATTTCGGCAGCTAAGAAACAACTCGCTCAGCATAGGGCTCTTACAGCCTACCGGGAACATGTCTTACAAAGGACTGTGAAACGCAGTTTCTTCCCAGCCCTGATGTGGCTGAAGTAGAACTTCTGCTCTGGGTGTGCCACATTGACCTAGAGCTCAAAGTCACAACGTACAGGCTTCTTAAAGAAGGGCGAGGTGGGACCCAGAGCATCTTGCTTCCAGCTCTTTGGGAAGCTAAGAAACAACTCGCTCTGCACAGCGCTCTTACAGCCTACCGGGAACATCTCTTACGAAGGCCTGTGAAACGCAGTTTCTTTGCAGGCCTGATCTGGCTGAAGTGGAACTTCTGCTCTGGGTGTGCCACATGGCCCTAGAGCTGAAAGGCACAACGTGCACGCTTCTTTCCAAAGGGAGAGTTGGGCCGCAGAGCATCTTGCTTCCAGCTCTTTGGGAAGCTAAGAAACAACTCGCTCTGCACAGTGTTCTTACAGCCTACCGGGATCATGTCTTACAAAGGCCTGTGAAACGCAGTTTCTTTGCAGGCCTGATCTGGCTGAAGTAGAACATCTGCTCTGCGTTGTGCTACATTGCCCTAGAGCTGAAAGGCACAACGTGCTGGCTTCTTTCCAAAGGGCGAGTTGGGCCCCAAAGCATCTTGCTTCCAGCTCTTTTGGAAGCTAAGAAACAACTCGCTCTGCAGACATCTCTTACAGACAACCGGGAACATCGCTTACAAAGGACTGTGAAATACAGTTTCCTTGCAGGCCTTATCTCGCTGAGGTAGAAATGCTGCTATGCCATATGCTACTTCGGCCTAGAGTTGCAAGGCACAAAGTCCTGCCTTGTCTCCTCAAGGGCAGACAGGCCCCACAGCGTCGGGCTTCCAGCTCCTTGGGCAGCTAAGAAACAACTTGCTCTGCACTGGTGTTTTACAGCCTACAGGGAACGACTCTTCCAAAGGCCTGTGAAACGCAGTTTCTTTGCAGCCCTGATCTGGCTGAAGTAGAACTTCTGCTCTGGGTGTGCTACTTTGCCCTAGAGCTGAAAGGCACAACGTTCAGGCTTCTTTCCAAGGGCGAGTTGGGCCCCACAGCATCTTGCTTCCAGCTCTTTGGGAAGCTAAGAAACAACTCGCTCTGCACAGTGCTCTTACAGCCTACCGGGAACATCTCTTCCAAAGGCCTGTGAAACGCAGTTTCTTTGCAGGCCTGATCTGGCTGAAGTAGGACTTCTGCTCTGGGTGTGCTACTTTGCCCTAGAGCTGAAAGGCACAACGTGCAGGCTTCTTTCCAAAGGGCGAGTTGGGCCCCACAGCATCTTGCTTCCAGCTCTTTGGGAAGCTAAGAAACAACTCGCTCTGCACAGTGCTCTTACAGCCTACCGGGAACATCTCTTCCAAAGGCCTGTGAAACGCAGTTTCTTTGCAGGCCTGATCTGGCTGAAGTAGGACTTCTGCTCTGGGTGTGCTACTTTGCCCTAGAGCTGAAAGGCACAACGTGCAGGCTTCTTTCCAAAGGGCGAGTTGGGCCCCACAGCATCTTGCTTCCAGCTCTTTGGGAAGCTAAGAAACAACTCGCTCTGCACAGTGCTCTTACAGCCTACCGGGAACATCTCTTCCAAAGGCCTGTGAAACGCAGTTTCTTTGCAGGCCTGATCTGGCTGAAGTAGGACTTCTGCTCTGGGTGTGCTACTTTGCCCTAGAGCTGAAAGGCACAACGTGCAGGCTTCTTTCCAAAGGGCGAGTTGGGCCCCACAGCATCTTGCTTCCAGCTCTTTGGGAAGCTAAGAAACAACTCGCTCTGCACAGTGCTCTTACAGCCTACCGGGAACATCTCTTCCAAAGGCCTGTGAAACGCAGTTTCTTTGCAGGCCTGATCTGGCTGAAGTAGGACTTCTGCTCTGGGTGTGCTACTTTGCCCTAGAGCTGAAAGGCACAACGTGCAGGCTTCTTTCCAAAGGGCGAGTTGGGCCCCACAGCATCTTGCTTCCAGCTCTTTGGGAAGCTAAGAAACAACTCGCTCTGCACAGTGCTCTTACAGCCTACCGGGAACATCTCTTCCAAAGGCCTGTGAAACGCAGTTTCTTTGCAGGCCTGATCTGGCTGAAGTAGGACTTCTGCTCTGGGTGTGCTACTTTGCCCTAGAGCTGAAAGGCACAACGTGCAGGCTTCTTTCCAAAGGGCGAGTTGGGCCCCACAGCATCTTGCTTCCAGCTCTTTGGGAACCTGAGAAACAACTCGCTCTGCACAGTGCTCTTACAGCCTACCGGGAACATCTCTTCCAAAGGCCTGTGAAACGCAGTTTCTTTGCAGGCCTGATCTGGCTGAAGTAGGACTTCTGCTCTGGGTATGCTACTTTGCCCTAGAGCTGAAAGGCACAACGTGCAGGCTTCTTTCCAAAGGGCGAGTTGGGCCCCACAGCATCTTGCTTCCAGCTCTTTGGGAAGCTAAGAAACAACTCGCTCTGCACAGTGCTCTTACAGCCTACCGGGAACATCTCTTCCAAAGGCCTGTGAAACGCAGTTTCTTTGCAGGCCTGATCTGGCTGAAGTAGGACTTCTGCTCTGGGTGTGCTACTTTGCCCTAGAGCTGAAAGGCACAACGTGCAGGCTTCTTTCCAAAGGGCGAGTTGGGCCCCACAGCATCTTGCTTCCAGCTCTTTGGGAAGCTAAGAAACAACTCGCTCTGCACAGTGCTCTTACAGCCTACCGGGAACATCTCTTCCAAAGGCCTGTGAAACGCAGTTTCTTTGCAGGCCTGATCTGGCTGAAGTAGGACTTCTGCTCTGGGTGTGCTACTTTGCCCTAGAGCTGAAAGGCACAACGTGCAGGCTTCTTTCCAAAGGGCGAGTTGGGCCCCACAGCATCTTGCTTCCAGCTCTTTGGGAACCTGAGAAACAACTCGCTCTGCACAGTGCTCTTACAGCCTACCGGGAACATCTCTTCCAAAGGCCTGTGAAACGCAGTTTCTTTGCAGGCCTGATCTGGCTGAAGTAGGACTTCTGCTCTGTGTGTGCTACTTTGCCCTAGAGCTGAAAGGCACAACGTGCAGGCTTCTTTCCAAAGGGCGAGTTGGGCCCCACAGCATCTTGCTTCCAGCTCTTTGGGAAGCTAAGAAACAACTCGCTCTGCACAGTGCTCTTACAGCCTACCGGGAACATCTCTTCCAAAGGCCTGTGAAACGCAGTTTCTTTGCAGGCCTGATCTGGCTGAAGTAGGACTTCTGCTCTGGGTGTGCTACTTTGCCCTAGAGCTGAAAGGCACAACGTGCAGGCTTCTTTCCAAAGGGCGAGTTGGGCCCCACAGCATCTTGCTTCCAGCTCTTTGGGAAGCTAAGAAACAACTCGCTCTGCACAGTGCTCTTACAGCCTAGTGGGAACATCTCTTCCAAAGGCCTGTGAAACGCAGTTTCTTTGCAGGCCTGATCTGGCTGAAGTAGGACTTCTGCTCTGGGTGTGCTACTTTGCCCTAGAGCTGAAAGGCACAACGTGCAGGCTTCTTTCCAAAGGGCGAGTTGGGCCCCACAGCATCTTGCTTCCAGCTCTTTGGGAAGCTAAGAAACAACTCGCTCTGCACAGTGCTCTTACAGCCTACCGGGAACATCTCTTCCAAAGGCCTGTGAAACGCAGTTTCTTTGCAGGCCTGATCTGGCTGAAGTAGGACTTCTGCTCTGGGTGTGCTACTTTGCCCTAGAGCTGAAAGGCACAACGTGCAGGCTTCTTTCCAAAGGGCGAGTTGGGCCCCACAGCATCTTGCTTCCAGCTCTTTGGGAAGCTAAGAAACAACTCGCTCTGCACAGTGCTCTTACAGCCTACCGGGAACATCTCTTCCAAAGGCCTGTGAAACGCAGTTTCTTTGCAGGCCTGATCTGGCTGAAGTAGGACTTCTGCTCTGGGTGTGCTACTTTGCCCTAGAGCTGAAACGCACAACGTGCAGGCTTCTTTCCAAAGGGCGAGTTGGGCCCCAGAGCATCTTGCTTCCAGCTCTTTGGGAAGCTAAGAAACAACTCGCTCTGCACAGTGCTCTTACAGCCTACCGGGAACATCTCTTCCAAAGGCCTGTGAAACGCAGTTTCTTTGCAGGTCTGATCTGGCTGAAGTAGGACTTCTGCTCTGGGTGTGCTACTTTGCCCTAGAGCTGAAAGGCACAACGTGCAGGCTTCTTTCCAAAGGGCGAGTTGGGCCCCACAGCATCTTGCTTCCAGCTCTTTGGGAAGCTAAGAAACAACTCGCTCTGCACAGTGCTCTTACAGCCTACCGGGAACATCTCTTCCAAAGGCCTGTGAAACGCAGTTTCTTTGCAGGCCTGATCTGGCTGAAGTAGGACTTCTGCTCTGGGTGTGCTACTTTGCCCTAGAGCTGAAAGGCACAACGTGCAGGCTTCTTTCCAAAGGGCGAGTTGGGCCCCACAGCATCTTGCTTCCAGCTCTTTGGGAAGCTAAGAAACAACTCGCTCTGCACAATGCTCTTACAGCCTACCGGGAACATCTCTTCCAAAGGCCTGTGAAACGCAATTTCTTTGCAGGCCTGATCTGGCTGAAGTAGGACTTCTGCTCTGGGTGTGCTACTTTGCCCTAGAGCTGAAAGGCACAACGTGCAGGCTTCTTTCCAAAGGGCGAGTTGGGCCCCACAGCATCTTGCTTCCAGCTCTTTGGGAAGCTGAGTAACAACTCGCTCTGCACAGTGCTCTTACAGCCTACCGGGAACATCTCTTCCAAAGGCCTGTGAAACGCAGTTTCTTTGCAGGCCTGATCTGGCTGAAGTAGGACTTCTGCTCTGGGTGTGCTACTTTGCCCTAGAGCTGAAAGGCACAACGTGCAGGCTTCTTTCCAAAGGGCGAGTTGGGCCCCACAGCATCTTGCTTCCAGCTCTTTGGGAAGCTAAGAAACAACTCGCTCTGCACAGTGCTCTTACAGCCTACCGGGAACATCTCTTCCAAAGGCCTGTGAAACGCAGTTTCTTTGCAGGCCTGATCTGGCTGAAGTAGGACTTCTGCTCTGGGTGTGCTACTTTGCCCTAGAGCTGAAAGGCACAACGTGCAGGCTTCTTTCCAAAGGGCGAGTTGGGCCCCACAGCATCTTGCTTCCAGCTCTTTGGGAAGCTAAGAAACAACTCGCTCTGCACAGTGCTCTTACAGCCTACCGGGAACATCTCTTCCAAAGGCCTGTGAAACGCAGTTTCTTTGCAGGCCTGATCTGGCTGAAGTAGGACTTCTGCTCTGGGTGTGCTACTTTGCCCTAGAGCTGAAAGGCACAACGTGCAGGCTTCTTTCCAAAGGGCGAGTTGGGCCCCACAGCATCTTGCTTCCAGCTCTTTGGGAAGCTAAGAAACAACTCGCTCTGCACAGTGCTCTTACAGCCTACCGGGAACATCTCTTCCAAAGGCCTGTGAAACGCAGTTTCTTTGCAGGCCTGATCTGGCTGAAGTAGGACTTCTGCTCTGGGTGTGCTACTTTGCCCTAGAGCTGAAAGGCACAACGTGCAGGCTTCTTTCCAAAGGGCGAGTTGGGCCCCACAGCATCTTGCTTCCAGCTCTTTGGGAAGCTAAGAAACAACTCGCTCTGCACAGTGCTCTTACAGCCTACCGGGAACATCTCTTCCAAAGGCCTGTGAAACGCAGTTTCTTTGCAGGCCTGATCTGGCTGAAGTAGGACTTCTGCTCTGGGTGTGCTACTTTGCCCTAGAGCTGAAAGGCACAACGTGCAGGCTTCTTTCCAAAGGGCGAGTTGGGCCCCACAGCATCTTGCTTCCAGCTCTTTGGGAAGCTAAGAAACAACTCGCTCTGCACAGTGCTCTTACAGCCTACCGGGAACATCTCTTCCAAAGGCCTGTGAAACGCAGTTTCTTTGCAGGCCTGATCTGGCTGAAGTAGGACTTCTGCTCTGGGTGTGCTACTTTGCCCTAGAGCTGAAAGGCACAACGTGCAGGCTTCTTTCCAAAGGGCGAGTTGGGCCCCACAGCATCTTGCTTCCAGCTCTTTGGGAAGCTAAGAAACAACTCGCTCTGCACAGTGCTCTTACAGCCTACCGGGAACATCTCTTCCAAAGGCCTGTGAAACGCAGTTTCTTTGCAGGCCTGATCTGGCTGAAGTAGGACTTCTGCTCTGGGTGTGCTACTTTGCCCTAGAGCTGAAAGGCACAACGTGCAGGCTTCTTTCCAAAGGGCGAGTTGGGCCCCACAGCATCTTGCTTCCAGCTCTTTGGGAAGCTAAGAAACAACTCGCTCTGCACAGTGCTCTTACAGCCTACCGGGAACATCTCTTCCAAAGGCCTGTGAAACGCAGTTTCTTTGCAGGCCTGATCTGGCTGAAGTAGGACTTCTGCTCTGGGTGTGCTACTTTGCCCTAGAGCTGAAAGGCACAACGTGCAGGCTTCTTTCCAAAGGGCGAGTTGGGCCCCACAGCATCTTGCTTCCAGCTCTTTGGGAAGCTAAGAAACAACTCGCTCTGCACAGTGCTCTTACAGCCTACCGGGAACATCTCTTCCAAAGGCCTGTGAAACGCAGTTTCTTTGCAGGCCTGATCTGGCTGAAGTAGGACTTCTGCTCTGGGTGTGCTACTTTGCCCTAGAGCTGAAAGGCACAACGTGCAGGCTTCTTTCCAAAGGGCGAGTTGGGCCCCACAGCATCTTGCTTCCAGCTCTTTGGGAAGCTAAGAAACAACTCGCTCTGCACAGTGCTCTTACAGCCAACCGGGAACATCTCTTCCAAAGGCCTGAGAAATGCAGTTTCTTTGCAGGCCTGATCTCGCTGAGGTAGAACTGCTGCTATGCCATGTCCTACTTTGCCCTAGAGTTGCAAGTCTCAACGTGCTGCCTTGATTCCTCAAGGGCAGACAGGCCCCACAGCGTTTTGCTTCCAGCTCTTTGGGCCGCTAAGAAACAACTTGCTCTGCACTGGTGTTTTACAGCCTACAGGGAACGAGTCTTACAAAGGCCTGTGAAACGCAGTTTATTCCCAGCCCTGATCTGGCTGAAGTAGAACTTCTGCTCTGCCGGGTCCTACATGGCGCTAGAGCTGCAAGGCGCAAAGCTCTGCCTTGATTCCACAAGGGTAGACAAGTCCCTCAGGTAAAGCATCCAGCTATTTCGGCAGCTAAGAAACAACTCGCTCAGCATAGTGCTCTTACAGCCTACCGGGAACATCTCTTCCAAAGGCCTGTGAAACGCAGTTTCTTTGCAGGCCTGATCTGGCTGAAGTAGGACTTCTGCTCTGGGTGTGCTACTTTGCCCTAGAGCTGAAAGGCACAACGTGCAGGCTTCTTTCCAAAGGGCGAGTTGGGCCCCACAGCATCTTGCTTCCAGCTCTTTGGGAAGCTAAGAAACAACTCGCTCTGCACAGTGCTCTTACAGCCTACCGGGAACATCTCTTCCAAAGGCCTGTGAAACGCAGTTTCTTTGCAGGCCTGATCTGGCTGAAGTAGGACTTCTGCTCTGGGTGTGCTACTTTGCCCTAGAGCTGAAAGGCACAACGTGCAGGCTTCTTTCCAAAGGGCGAGTTGGGCCCCACAGCATCTTGCTTCCAGCTCTTTGGGAAGCTAAGAAACAACTCGCTCTGCACAGTGCTCTTACAGCCTACCGGGAACATCTCTTCCAAAGGCCTGTGAAACGCAGTTTCTTTGCAGGCCTGATCTGGCTGAAGTAGGACTTCTGCTCTGGGTGTGCTACTTTGCCCTAGAGCTGAAAGGCACAACGTGCAGGCTTCTTTCCAAAGGGCGAGTTGGGCCCCACAGCATCTTGCTTCCAGCTCTTTGGGAAGCTAAGAAACAACTCGCTCTGCACAGTGCTCTTACAGCCTACCGGGAACATCGCTTGCAAAGGCCTGAGAAATACAGTTTCCTTGCAGGCCTTATCTCGCTGAGGTAGAAATGCTGCTATGCCATATACTACTTCGGCCTAGAGTTGCAAGGCTCAATGTCCTGCCTTGACTCCTCAAGGGCAGACAGGCCCCACAGCGTCGGGCTTCCACCTCCTTGGGCCGCTAAGAAACAACTTGCTCTGCACTGTGTTTTACAGCCTACAGGGAACGAGTCTTCCAAAGGCCTGTGAAACGCAGTTTCTTTGCAGGCCTGATCTGGCTGAAGTAGGACTTCTGCTCTGGGTGTGCTACTTTGCCCTAGAGCTGAAAGGCACAACGTGCAGGCTTCTTTCCAAAGGGCGAGTTGGGCCCCACAGCATCTTGCTTCCAGCTCTTTGGGAAGCTAAGAAACAACTCGCTCTGCACAGTGCTCTTACAGCCTACCGGGAACATCTCTTCCAAAGGCCTGTGAAACGCAGTTTCTTTGCAGGCCTGATCTGGCTGAAGTAGGACTTCTGCTCTGGGTGTGCTACTTTGCCCTAGAGCTGAAAGGCACAACGTGCAGGCTTCTTTCCAAAGGGCGAGTTGGGCCCCACAGCATCTTGCTTCCAGCTCTTTGGGAAGCTAAGAAACAACTCGCTCTGCACAGTGCTCTTACAGCCTACCGGGAACATCTCTTCCAAAGGCCTGTGAAACGCAGTTTCTTTGCAGGCCTGATCTGGCTGAAGTAGGACTTCTGCTCTGGGTGTGCTACTTTGCCCTAGAGCTGAAAGGCACAACGTGCAGGCTTCTTTCCAAAGGGCGAGTTGGGCCCCACAGCATCTTGCTTCCAGCTCTTTGGGAACCTGAGAAACAACTCGCTCTGCACAGTGCTCTTACAGCCTACCGGGAACATCTCTTCCAAAGGCCTGTGAAACGCAGTTTCTTTGCAGGCCTGATCTGGCTGAAGTAGGACTTCTGCTCTGGGTATGCTACTTTGCCCTAGAGCTGAAAGGCACAACGTGCAGGCTTCTTTCCAAAGGGCGAGTTGGGCCCCACAGCATCTTGCTTCCAGCTCTTTGGGAAGCTAAGAAACAACTCGCTCTGCACAGTGCTCTTACAGCCTACCGGGAACATCTCTTCCAAAGGCCTGTGAAACGCAGTTTCTTTGCAGGCCTGATCTGGCTGAAGTAGGACTTCTGCTCTGGGTGTGCTACTTTGCCCTAGAGCTGAAAGGCACAACGTGCAGGCTTCTTTCCAAAGGGCGAGTTGGGCCCCACAGCATCTTGCTTCCAGCTCTTTGGGAAGCTAAGAAACAACTCGCTCTGCACAGTGCTCTTACAGCCTACCGGGAACATCTCTTCCAAAGGCCTGTGAAACGCAGTTTCTTTGCAGGCCTGATCTGGCTGAAGTAGGACTTCTGCTCTGGGTGTGCTACTTTGCCCTAGAGCTGAAAGGCACAACGTGCAGGCTTCTTTCCAAAGGGCGAGTTGGGCCCCACAGCATCTTGCTTCCAGCTCTTTGGGAACCTGAGAAACAACTCGCTCTGCACAGTGCTCTTACAGCCTACCGGGAACATCTCTTCCAAAGGCCTGTGAAACGCAGTTTCTTTGCAGGCCTGATCTGGCTGAAGTAGGACTTCTGCTCTGGGTATGCTACTTTGCCCTAGAGCTGAAAGGCACAACGTGCAGGCTTCTTTCCAAAGGGCGAGTTGGGCCCCACAGCATCTTGCTTCCAGCTCTTTGGGAAGCTAAGAAACAACTCGCTCTGCACAGTGCTCTTACAGCCTACCGGGAACATCTCTTCCAAAGGCCTGTGAAACGCAGTTTCTTTGCAGGCCTGATCTGGCTGAAGTAGGACTTCTGCTCTGGGTGTGCTACTTTGCCCTAGAGCTGAAAGGCACAACGTGCAGGCTTCTTTCCAAAGGGCGAGTTGGGCCCCACAGCATCTTGCTTCCAGCTCTTTGGGAAGCTAAGAAACAACTCGCTCTGCACAGTGCTCTTACAGCCTACCGGGAACATCTCTTCCAAAGGCCTGTGAAACGCAGTTTCTTTGCAGGCCTGATCTGGCTGAAGTAGGACTTCTGCTCTGGGTGTGCTACTTTGCCCTAGAGCTGAAAGGCACAACGTGCAGGCTTCTTTCCAAAGGGCGAGTTGGGCCCCACAGCATCTTGCTTCCAGCTCTTTGGGAACCTGAGAAACAACTCGCTCTGCACAGTGCTCTTACAGCCTACCGGGAACATCTCTTCCAAAGGCCTGTGAAACGCAGTTTCTTTGCAGGCCTGATCTGGCTGAAGTAGGACTTCTGCTCTGGGTGTGCTACTTTGCCCTAGAGCTGAAAGGCACAACGTGCAGGCTTCTTTCCAAAGGGCGAGTTGGGCCCCACAGCATCTTGCTTCCAGCTCTTTGGGAAGCTAAGAAACAACTCGCTCTGCACAGTGCTCTTACAGCCTACCGGGAACATCTCTTCCAAAGGCCTGTGAAACGCAGTTTCTTTGCAGGCCTGATCTGGCTGAAGTAGGACTTCTGCTCTGGGTGTGCTACTTTGCCCTAGAGCTGAAAGGCACAACGTGCAGGCTTCTTTCCAAAGGGCGAGTTGGGCCCCACAGCATCTTGCTTCCAGCTCTTTGGGAATCTAAGAAACAACTCGCTCTGCACAGTGCTCTTACAGCCTACCGGGAACATCTCTTCCAAAGGCCTGTGAAACGCAGTTTCTTTGCAGGCCTGATCTGGCTGAAGTAGGACTTCTGCTCTGGGTGTGCTACTTTGCCCTAGAGCTGAAAGGCACAACGTGCAGGCTTCTTTCCAAAGGGCGAGTTGGGCCCCACAGCATCTTGCTTCCAGCTCTTTGGGAAGCTAAGAAACAACTCGCTCTGCACAGTGCTCTTACAGCCTACCGGGAACATCTCTTCCAAAGGCCTGTGAAACGCAGTTTCTTTGCAGGCCTGATCTGGCTGAAGTAGGACTTCTGCTCTGGGTGTGCTACTTTGCCCTAGAGCTGAAAGGCACAACGTGCAGGCTTCTTTCCAAAGGGCGAGTTGGGCCCCACAGCATCTTGCTTCCAGCTCTTTGGGAAGCTAAGAAACAACTCGCTCTGCACAGTGCTCTTACAGCCTACCGGGAACATCTCTTCCAAAGGCCTGTGAAACGCAGTTTCTTTGCAGGCCTGATCTGGCTGAAGTAGGACTTCTGCTCTGGGTGTGCTACTTTGCCCTAGAGCTGAAAGGCACAACGTGCAGGCTTCTTTCCAAAGGGCGAGTTGGGCCCCACAGCATCTTGCTTCCAGCTCTTTGGGAAGCTAAGAAACAACTCGCTCTGCACAGTGCTCTTACAGCCTACCGGGAACATCTCTTCCAAAGGCCTGTGAAACGCAGTTTCTTTGCAGGCCTGATCTGGCTGAAGTAGGACTTCTGCTCTGGGTGTGCTACTTTGCCCTAGAGCTGAAAGGCACAACGTGCAGGCTTCTTTCCAAAGGGCGAGTTGGGCCCCACAGCATCTTGCTTCCAGCTCTTTGGGAAGCTAAGAAACAACTCGCTCTGCACAGTGCTCTTACAGCCTACCGGGAACATCTCTTCCAAAGGCCTGTGAAACGCAGTTTCTTTGCAGGCCTGATCTGGCTGAAGTAGGACTTCTGCTCTGGGTGTGCTACTTTGCCCTAGAGCTGAAAGGCACAACGTGCAGGCTTCTTTCCAAAGGGCGAGTTGGGCCCCACAGCATCTTGCTTCCAGCTCTTTGGGAAGCTAAGAAACAACTCGCTCTGCACAGTGCTCTTACAGCCTACCGGGAACATCTCTTCCAAAGGCCTGTGAAACGCAGTTTCTTTGCAGGCCTGATCTGGCTGAAGTAGGACTTCTGCTCTGGGTGTGCTACTTTGCCCTAGAGCTGAAAGGCACAACGTGCAGGCTTCTTTCCAAAGGGCGAGTTGGGCCCCACAGCATCTTGCTTCCAGCTCTTTGGGAAGCTAAGAAACAACTCGCTCTGCACAGTGCTCTTACAGCCTACCGGGAACATCTCTTCCAAAGGCCTGTGAAACGCAGTTTCTTTGCAGGCCTGATCTGGCTGAAGTAGGACTTCTGCTCTGGGTGTGCTACTTTGCCCTAGAGCTGAAAGGCACAACGTGCAGGCTTCTTTCCAAAGGGCGAGTTGGGCCCCACAGCATCTTGCTTCCAGCTCTTTGGGAAGCTAAGAAACAACTCGCTCTGCACAGTGCTCTTACAGCCTACCGGGAACATCTCTTCCAAAGGCCTGTGAAACGCAGTTTCTTTGCAGGCCTGATCTGGCTGAAGTAGGACTTCTGCTCTGGGTGTGCTACTTTGCCCTAGAGCTGAAAGGCACAACGTGCAGGCTTCTTTCCAAAGGGCGAGTTGGGCCCCACAGCATCTTGCTTCCAGCTCTTTGGGAAGCTAAGAAACAACTCGCTCTGCACAGTGCTCTTACAGCCTACCGGGAACATCTCTTCCAAAGGCCTGTGAAACGCAGTTTCTTTGCAGGCCTGATCTGGCTGAAGTAGGACTTCTGCTCTGGGTGTGCTACTTTGCCCTAGAGCTGAAAGGCACAACGTGCAGGCTTCTTTCCAAAGGGCGAGTTGGGCCCCACAGCATCTTGCTTCCAGCTCTTTGGGAAGCTAAGAAACAACTCGCTCTGCACAGTGCTCTTACAGCCTACCGGGAACATCTCTTCCAAAGGCCTGTGAAACGCAGTTTCTTTGCAGGCCTGATCTGGCTGAAGTAGGACTTCTGCTCTGGGTGTGCTACTTTGCCCTAGAGCTGAAAGGCACAACGTGCAGGCTTCTTTCCAAAGGGCGAGTTGGGCCCCACAGCATCTTGCTTCCAGCTCTTTGGGAAGCTAAGAAACAACTCGCTCTGCACAGTGCTCTTACAGCCTACCGGGAACATCTCTTCCAAAGGCCTGTGAAACGCAGTTTCTTTGCAGGCCTGATCTGGCTGAAGTAGGACTTCTGCTCTGGGTGTGCTACTTTGCCCTAGAGCTGAAAGGCACAACGTGCAGGCTTCTTTCCAAAGGGCGAGTTGGGCCCCACAGCATCTTGCTTCCAGCTCTTTGGGAAGCTAAGAAACAACTCGCTCTGCACAGTGCTCTTACAGCCTACCGGGAACATCTCTTCCAAAGGCCTGTGAAACGCAGTTTCTTTGCAGGCCTGATCTGGCTGAAGTAGGACTTCTGCTCTGGGTGTGCTACTTTGCCCTAGAGCTGAAAGGCACAACGTGCAGGCTTCTTTCCAAAGGGCGAGTTGGGCCCCACAGCATCTTGCTTCCAGCTCTTTGGGAAGCTAAGAAACAACTCGCTCTGCACAGTGCTCTTACAGCCTACCGGGAACATCTCTTCCAAAGGCCTGTGAAACGCAGTTTCTTTGCAGGCCTGATCTGGCTGAAGTAGGACTTCTGCTCTGGGTGTGCTACTTTGCCCTAGAGCTGAAAGGCACAACGTGCAGGCTTCTTTCCAAAGGGCGAGTTGGGCCCCACAGCATCTTGCTTCCAGCTCTTTGGGAAGCTAAGAAACAACTCGCTCTGCACAGTGCTCTTACAGCCTACCGGGAACATCTCTTCCAAAGGCCTGTGAAACGCAGTTTCTTTGCAGGCCTGATCTGGCTGAAGTAGGACTTCTGCTCTGGGTGTGCTACTTTGCCCTAGAGCTGAAAGGCACAACGTGCAGGCTTCTTTCCAAAGGGCGAGTTGGGCCCCACAGCATCTTGCTTCCAGCTCTTTGGGAAGCTAAGAAACAACTCGCTCTGCACAGTGCTCTTACAGCCTACCGGGAACATCTCTTCCAAAGGCCTGTGAAACGCAGTTTCTTTGCAGGCCTGATCTGGCTGAAGTAGGACTTCTGCTCTGGGTGTGCTACTTTGCCCTAGAGCTGAAAGGCACAACGTGCAGGCTTCTTTCCAAAGGGCGAGTTGGGCCCCACAGCATCTTGCTTCCAGCTCTTTGGGAAGCTAAGAAACAACTCGCTCTGCACAGTGCTCTTACAGCCTACCGGGAACATCTCTTCCAAAGGCCTGTGAAACGCAGTTTCTTTGCAGGCCTGATCTGGCTGAAGTAGGACTTCTGCTCTGGGTGTGCTACTTTGCCCTAGAGCTGAAAGGCACAACGTGCAGGCTTCTTTCCAAAGGGCGAGTTGGGCCCCACAGCATCTTGCTTCCAGCTCTTTGGGAAGCTAAGAAACAACTCGCTCTGCACAGTGCTCTTACAGCCTACCGGGAACATCTCTTCCAAAGGCCTGTGAAACGCAGTTTCTTTGCAGGCCTGATCTGGCTGAAGTAGGACTTCTGCTCTGGGTGTGCTACTTTGCCCTAGAGCTGAAAGGCACAACGTGCAGGCTTCTTTCCAAAGGGCGAGTTGGGCCCCACAGCATCTTGCTTCCAGCTCTTTGGGAAGCTAAGAAACAACTCGCTCTGCACAGTGCTCTTACAGCCTACCGGGAACATCTCTTCCAAAGGCCTGTGAAACGCAGTTTCTTTGCAGGCCTGATCTGGCTGAAGTAGGACTTCTGCTCTGGGTGTGCTACTTTGCCCTAGAGCTGAAAGGCACAACGTGCAGGCTTCTTTCCAAAGGGCGAGTTGGGCCCCACAGCATCTTGCTTCCAGCTCTTTGGGAAGCTAAGAAACAACTCGCTCTGCACAGTGCTCTTACAGCCTACCGGGAACATCTCTTCCAAAGGCCTGTGAAACGCAGTTTCTTTGCAGGCCTGATCTGGCTGAAGTAGGACTTCTGCTCTGGGTGTGCTACTTTGCCCTAGAGCTGAAAGGCACAACGTGCAGGCTTCTTTCCAAAGGGCGAGTTGGGCCCCACAGCATCTTGCTTCCAGCTCTTTGGGAAGCTAAGAAACAACTCGCTCTGCACAGTGCTCTTACAGCCTACCGGGAACATCTCTTCCAAAGGCCTGTGAAACGCAGTTTCTTTGCAGGCCTGATCTGGCTGAAGTAGGACTTCTGCTCTGGGTGTGCTACTTTGCCCTAGAGCTGAAAGGCACAACGTGCAGGCTTCTTTCCAAAGGGCGAGTTGGGCCCCACAGCATCTTGCTTCCAGCTCTTTGGGAAGCTAAGAAACAACTCGCTCTGCACAGTGCTCTTACAGCCTACCGGGAACATCTCTTCCAAAGGCCTGTGAAACGCAGTTTCTTTGCAGGCCTGATCTGGCTGAAGTAGGACTTCTGCTCTGGGTGTGCTACTTTGCCCTAGAGCTGAAAGGCACAACGTGCAGGCTTCTTTCCAAAGGGCGAGTTGGGCCCCACAGCATCTTGCTTCCAGCTCTTTGGGAAGCTAAGAAACAACTCGCTCCACACAGTGCTCTTACAGCCTAGTGGGAACATCTCTTCCAAAGGCCTGTGAAACGCAGTTTCTTTGCAGGCCTGATCTGGCTGAAGTAGGACTTCTGCTCTGGGTGTGCTACTTTGCCCTAGAGCTGAAAGGCACAACGTGCAGGCTTCTTTCCAAAGGGCGAGTTGGGCCCCACAGCATCTTGCTTCCAGCTCTTTGGGAAGCTAAGAAACAACTCGCTCTGCACAGTGCTCTTACAGCCTACCGGGAACATCTCTTCCAAAGGCCTGTGAAACGCAGTTTCTTTGCAGGCCTGATCTGGCTGAAGTAGGACTTCTGCTCTGGGTGTGCTACTTTGCCCTAGAGCTGAAAGGCACAACGTGCAGGCTTCTTTCCAAAGGGCGAGTTGGGCCCCACAGCATCTTGCTTCCAGCTCTTTGGGAAGCTAAGAAACAACTCGCTCTGCACAGTGCTCTTACAGCCTACCGGGAACATCTCTTCCAAAGGCCTGTGAAACGCAGTTTCTTTGCAGGCCTGATCTGGCTGAAGTAGGACTTCTGCTCTGGGTGTGCTACTTTGCCCTAGAGCTGAAAGGCACAACGTGCAGGCTTCTTTCCAAAGGGCGAGTTGGGCCCCACAGCATCTTGCTTCCAGCTCTTTCTGAACCTGAGAAACAACTCGCTCTGCACAGTGCTCTTACAGCCTACCGGGAACATCTCTTCCAAAGGCCTGTGAAACGCAGTTTCTTTGCAGGCCTGATCTGGCTGAAGTAGGACTTCTGCTCTGGGTGTGCTACTTTGCCCTAGAGCTGAAAGGCACAACGTGCAGGCTTCTTTCCAAAGGGCGAGTTGGGCCCCACAGCATCTTGCTTCCAGCTCTTTGGGAAGCTAAGAAACAACTCGCTCTGCACAGTGCTCTTACAGCCTACCGGGAACATCTCTTCCAAAGGCCTGTGAAACGCAGTTTCTTTGCAGGCCTGATCTGGCTGAAGTAGGACTTCTGCTCTGGGTGTGCTACTTTGCCCTAGAGCTGAAAGGCACAACGTGCAGGCTTCTTTCCAAAGGGCGAGTTGGGCCCCACAGCATCTTGCTTCCAGCTCTTTCTGAACCTGAGAAACAACTCGCTCTGCACAGTGCTCTTACAGCCTACCGGGAACATCTCTTCCAAAGGCCTGTGAAACGCAGTTTCTTTGCAGGCCTGATCTGGCTGAAGTAGGACTTCTGCTCTGGGTGTGCTACTTTGCCCTAGAGCTGAAAGGCACAACGTGCAGGCTTCTTTCCAAAGGGCGAGTTGGGCCCCACAGCATCTTGCTTCCAGCTCTTTGGGAAGCTAAGAAACAACTCGCTCTGCACAGTGCTCTTACAGCCTACCGGGAACATCTCTTCCAAAGGCCTGTGAAACGCAGTTTCTTTGCAGGCCTGATCTGGCTGAAGTAGGACTTCTGCTCTGGGTGTGCTACTTTGCCCTAGAGCTGAAAGGCACAACGTGCATGCTTCTTTCCAAAGGGCGAGTTGGGCCCCACAGCATCTTGCTTCCAGCTCTTTGGGAAGCTAAGCAACAACTCGCTCTGCACAGTGCTCTTACAGCCTACCGGGAACATCTCTTCCAAAGGCCTGTGAAACGCAGTTTCTTTGCAGGCCTGATCTGGCTGAAGTAGGACTTCTGCTCTGGGTGTGCTACTTTGCCCTAGAGCTGAAAGGCACAACGTGCAGGCTTCTTTCCAAAGAGCGAGTTGGGCCCCACAGCATCTTGCTTCCAGCTCTTTGGGAAGCTAAGCAACAACTCGCTCTGCACAGTGCTCTTACAGCCTACCGGGAACATCTCTTCCAAAGGCCTGTGAAACGCAGTTTCTTTGCAGGCCTGATCTGGCTGAAGTAGGACTTCTGCTCTGGGTGTGCTACTTTGCCCTAGAGCTGAAAGGCACAACGTGCAGGCTTCCTTCCAAAGGGCGAGTTGGGCCCCACAGCATCTTGCTTCCAGCTCTTTGGGAAGCTAAGAAACAACTCGCTCTGCACAGTGCTCTTACAGCCTACCGGGAACATCTCTTCCAAAGGCCTGTGAAACGCAGTTTCTTTGCAGGCCTGATCTGGCTGAAGTAGGACTTCTGCTCTGGGTGTGCTACTTTGCCCTAGAGCTGAAAGGCACAACGTGCAGGCTTCTTTCCAAAGGGCGAGTTGGGCCCCACAGCATCTTGCTTCCAGCTCTTTGGGAAGCTGAGAAACAACTCGCTCTGCACAGTGCTCTTACAGCCTAGTGGGAACATCTCTTCCAAAGGCCTGTGAAACGCAGTTTCTTTGCAGGCCTGATCTGGCTGAAGTAGGACTTCTGCTCTGGGTGTGCTACTTTGCCCTAGAGCTGAAAGGCACAACGTGCAGGCTTCTTTCCAAAGGGCGAGTTGGGCCCCACAGCATCTTGCTTCCAGCTCTTTGGGAAGCTAAGAAACAACTCGCTCTGCACAGTGCTCTTACAGCCTACCGGGAACATGTCTTCCAAAGGCCTGTGAAACGCAGTTTCTTTGCAGGCCTGATCTGGCTGAAGTAGGACTTCTGCTCTGGGTGTGCTACTTTGCCCTAGAGCTGAAAGGCACAACGTGCAGGCTTCTTTCCAAAGGGCGAGTTGGGCCCCACAGCATCTTGCTTCCAGCTCTTTGGGAAGCTAAGAAACAACTCGCTCTGCACAGTGCTCTTACAGCCTACCCGGAACATCTCTTCCAAAGGCCTGTGAAACGCAGTTTCTTTGCAGGCCTGATCTGGCTGAAGTAGGACTTCTGCTCTGGGTGTGCTACTTTGCCCTAGAGCTGAAAGGCACAACGTGCAGGCTTCTTTCCAAAGGGCGAGTTGGGCCCCACAGCATCTTGCTTCCAGCTCTTTGGGAATCTAAGAAACAACTCGCTCTGCACAGTGCTCTTACAGCCTACCGGGAACATCTCTTCCAAAGGCCTGTGAAACGCAGTTTCTTTGCAGGCCTGATCTGGCTGAAGTAGGACTTCTGCTCTGGGTGTGCTACTTTGCCCTAGAGCTGAAAGGCACAACGTGCAGGCTTCTTTCCAAAGGGCGAGTTGGGCCCCACAGCATCTTGCTTCCAGCTCTTTGGGAAGCTAAGAAACAACTCGCTCTGCACAGTGCTCTTACAGCCTACCGGGAACATCTCTTCCAAAGGCCTGTGAAACGCAGTTTCTTTGCAGGCCTGATCTGGCTGAAGTAGGACTTCTGCTCTGGGTGTGCTACTTTGCCCTAGAGCTGAAAGGCACATCGTGCAGGCTTCTTTCCAAAGGGCGAGTTGGGCCCCACAGCATCTTGCTTCCAGCTCTTTGGGAATCTAAGAAACAACTCGCTCCACACAGTGCTCTTACAGCCTAGTGGGAACATCTCTTCCAAAGGCCTGTGAAACGCAGTTTCTTTGCAGGCCTGATCTGGCTGAAGTAGGACTTCTGCTCTGGGTGTGCTACTTTGCCCTAGAGCTGAAAGGCACAACGTGCAGGCTTCTTTCCAAAGGGCGAGTTGGGCCCCACAGCATCTTGCTTCCAGCTCTTTGGGAAGCTAAGAAACAACTCGCTCTGCACAGTGCTCTTACAGCCTACCGGGAACATCTCTTCCAAAGGCCTGTGAAACGCAGTTTCTTTGCAGGCCTGATCTGGCTGAAGTAGGACTTCTGCTCTGGGTGTGCTACTTTGCCCTAGAGCTGAAAGGCACAACGTGCAGGCTTCTTTCCAAAGGGCGAGTTGGGCCCCACAGCATCTTGCTTCCAGCTCTTTGGGAAGCTAAGAAACAACTCGCTCTGCACAGTGCTCTTACACCCTACCGGGAACATCTCTTCCAAAGGCCTGTGAAACGCAGTTTCTTTGCAGGCCTGATCTGGCTGAAGTAGGACTTCTGCTCTGGGTGTGCTACTTTGCCCTAGAGCTGAAACGCACAACGTGCAGGCTTCTTTCCAAAGGGCGAGTTGGGCCCCAGAGCATCTTGCTTCCAGCTCTTTGGGAAGCTAAGAAACAACTCGCTCTGCACAGTGCTCTTACAGCCTACCGGGAACATCTCTTCCAAAGGCCTGTGAAACGCAGTTTCTTTGCAGGCCTGATCTGGCTGAAGTAGGACTTCTGCTCTGGGTGTGCTACTTTGCCCTAGAGCTGAAAGGCACAACGTGCATGCTTCTTTCGAAAGGGCGAGTTGGGCCCCACAGCATCTTGCTTCCAGCTCTTTGGGAAGCTAAGAAACAACTCGCTCTGCACAGTGCTCTTACAGCCTACCGGGAACATCTCTTCCAAAGGCCTGTGAAACGCAGTTTCTTTGCAGGCCTGATCTGGCTGAAGTAGGACTTCTGCTCTGGGTGTGCTACTTTGCCCTAGAGCTGAAAGGCACAACGTGGAGGCTTCTTTCCAAAGGGCGAGTTGGGCCCCACAGCATGTTGCTTCCAGCTCTTTGGGAAGCTAAGAAACAACTCGCTCTGCACAATGCTCTTACAGCCTACCGGGAACATCTCTTCCAAAGGCCTGTGAAACGCAATTTCTTTGCAGGCCTGATCTGGCTGAAGTAGGACTTCTGCTCTGGGTGTGCTACTTTGCCCTAGAGCTGAAACGCACAAAGTGCAGGCTTCTTTCAAAAGGGCGAGTTGGGCCCCACAGCATCTTGCTTCCAGCTCTTTGGGAAGCTGAGTAACAACTCGCTCTGCACAGTGCTCTTACAGCCTACCGGGAACATCTCTTCCAAAGGCCTGTGAAACGCAGTTTCTTTGCAGGCCTGATCTGGCTGAAGTAGGACTTCTGCTCTGGGTGTGCTACTTTGCCCTAGAGCTGAAAGGCACAACGTGCAGGCTTCTTTCCAAAGGGCGAGTTGGGCCCCACAGCATCTTGCTTCCAGCTCTTTGGGAAGCTAAGAAACAACTCGCTCTGCACAGTGCTCTTACACCCTACCGGGAACATCTCTTCCAAAGGCCTGTGAAACGCAGTTTCTTTGCAGGCCTGATCTGGCTGAAGTAGGACTTCTGCTCTGGGTGTGCTACTTTGCCCTAGAGCTGAAACGCACAACGTGCAGGCTTCTTTCCAAAGGGCGAGTTGGGCCCCAGAGCATCTTGCTTCCAGCTCTTTGGGAAGCTAAGAAACAACTCGCTCTGCACAGTGCTCTTACAGCCTACCGGGAACATCTCTTCCAAAGGCCTGTGAAACGCAGTTTCTTTGCAGGCCTGATCTGGCTGAAGTAGGACTTCTGCTCTGGGTGTGCTACTTTGCCCTAGAGCTGAAAGGCACAACGTGCAGGCTTCTTTCGAAAGGGCGAGTTGGGCCCCACAGCATCTTGCTTCCAGCTCTTTGGGAAGCTAAGAAACAACTCGCTCTGCACAGTGCTCTTACAGCCTACCGGGAACATCTCTTCCAAAGGCCTGTGAAACGCAGTTTCTTTGCAGGCCTGATCTGGCTGAAGTAGGACTTCTGCTCTGGGTGTGCTACTTTGCCCTAGAGCTGAAAGGCACAACGTGGAGGCTTCTTTCCAAAGGGCGAGTTGGGCCCCACAGCATGTTGCTTCCAGCTCTTTGGGAAGCTAAGAAACAACT
>NW_027228662.1:0-137769 GCF_037783145.1 Equus przewalskii | reverse complement strand
GGTTCCCAAATGCCTGGGATGTGATTCCGGAGTTTCTGCCCGGCAGGTGATACCGGTGTGTCCGGCATTTGGTTCTGTCACCTCTGAGAGGTGGTTCCCGAATGCCCGACATGTGATTTCCGAGTGTCTGCCGAGTGGTTCTGGCGTAGCCGGCAGGTGATTTTGGCGTGTCCACCGGTGGTTCCGGCGAGCTCGGCAGGTGGTTCCGGCATGTCCGGACATGGTTCTGGCAAGTCTGAGAGATGGTTCCGGCAGCCCGGCAGGTGATTCTGGAGTGTCCGGCATGTGGTTCTGGCACCTCTGAGAGGTGGTTCCGGCATGCCCGGCAGGTGATTCCGGAGTGTTCGCCAATTGGTTCTGTGCAGGTGATGGCTGACCGCAGGTGGTTCCAGAAGCCTGGCAGGTGATTCCGGAGTGTTCTGCCGAATGGTTCTGGCGTAGTCGGCAGGTGATTTTGGCGTGTCCAGAAGGTGGTTTTGGCGAGTCGAGCAGGTGGTTCTGGCGTGCTCGGCAGGTGCTTCCGGTGTCATTGGCATGTGGTTCCAGCATGTCTGAGAGGTGGTTCCGCCATGCCCGGCAGGTGATTCCGGAGTGTTCGCCAAGTGGTTCTGGCGTAGCCGGCAGGTGATTTTGCATGTCCGGCAATGGTTCCGGCGAGTCGAGCCGGTGGTTCCGGCATGTCCGGCAGGTGATTCCGGAGTGTCTGCTGAGTGGTTCTGGAGTAGCCGGCAGTTGATTCTGGCGTATCCAGCAGGTGGTTCTGGGGAGTGGATCAGGTGGTTCCGGCATACTCGTCAGGTGGTACCGGCATGTCCGAGGTTCTGGCACCTCTGAGAGGTGGTTCCGGCCGGCCGGACAGGTGTTTCCGGAGTGTCCGCCAAGTGGTTCTGGCGTAGCCGAAAGGTGATGTTGGCGTGACCGGCAGGTGGTTCCAGCGAGCCCGGCAGGTGATTCCGGCGTTCCAGAGTGTCTGCCGTGTGGTTCTGGCGTACCGGCACGAGGTTCTTGGCATGTCCGACAGGTGGTTCCAGCCTGCCCGACAGGTGATTCCGCAGTGTCCTCCACGTGGTTCTGGCGTACCCGGCAGGTGATTTTGGCGTTTCTGGCAGGTGTTTCTTGCAAGTCGAGCATTTGGCTGAGGCATGATCAGCAGGTGCTTCCGGCGTGTCTGGCACGTGGTTCTGGTGTGTCTGAGAGCTGGTTCTGGCATGTCCGGCAGATGATTCCGGAGTGTCCACCAAGTGGTTGTGGCATACCCGGCAGGTGATTTTAGCGTGTCAGGTAGGTGGTTCCAGCGAGTCGAGTAGGTGGTTCCGGCGTGCTCGGCAGGCGGTTCAGGCGGGTCTGGCAGGTGGTTTCAGTCAGTTCGGGGTGTGGTTCCGGCATCTCAGGCTCATGGTTCTGGCACGTCTGAGAGGTGGTTCCGGCCGGCCCGACAGGTGTTTCCATGGTGTCCGCCAAGTGGTTCTGGCATAGCTGGCAGGTGATGTTGGCGTGACCGGCAGGTGGTTCCAGCCAGCCCGGCAGGTGATTCCAAAGAGTTCACCAAATGGTTGTGGCGTGTCCAGCAGGTGGTTTTGGCGAGTCGAGCAGGTGGTTCTGGCGTGCTCGGCAGGTGCTTCCGGTGTCATTGGCATGTGGTTCCGGCATGTCTGAGAGGTGGTTCCGCCATGCCCGGCAGGTGATTCCGGAGTGTTCGCCAAGTGGTTCTGGAGTAGCCGGCAGGTGATTTTGCATGTCCGGCAATGGTTCCGGCGAGTCGAGCCGGTGGTTCCGGCATGTCCGGCAGGTGGTTCCGGCATGCCCGGCAGGTGTTTCCGGAGTGTCCGGCATGTGGTTCTGGCACCGCTGAGAGGTGGTTCCGGCATGCCCGGCAGGTGATACCGGAGTCTCCGGCATTTGGTTCTGGCACCTCTGAGAGGTGGTTCCGGAATGCCTGGCATGTGATTCCGGAGTTTCTGCCGAGAGGTTCTGGCGTAGCCGGCAGGTGATACTGGCGTGTCCAGCAGGTGGTTCTGGGGAGTGGATCAGGTGGTTCCGGCATACTCGGCAGGTGGTACCGGCGTGTCCGGAACATGGTTCTGGCAAGTCTGAGAGGTGCTTGTGGCATGCCCGACAGGTGATTCCGGAGTGTTCGCCAAGTGGTTCTGGCGTAGCTGGCAGGTCATTTAGCATGGCCGGTGGTGGTTCCGGCGAGTCGAGCCGGTGGTTCCGGCGTTTCCAACAGGTGTTTCCGGCATGCCCGGCAGGTGGTTCCGGAGTGTCTGCTGAGTGGTTCTGGCGTAGCCGGCAGGCGATTTTGGCGTGTCCAGCAGGTGGTTTTGGCGAGTCGAGCAGGTGGTTCTGGCGTGCTCGGCAGGTGCTTCCGGTGTCATTGGCATGTGGTTCTGGCCTGTCTGAGAGGTGGTTCCGGCCGGCCCGACAGGTGTTTCCATGGTGTACGCCATGTGGTTCTGGCATAGCTGGCAGGTGATGTTGGCGTGACCGGCAGGTGGTTCCAGCCAGCCCGGCAGGTGATTCCAGAGAGTTCACCAAATGGTTGTGGCGTAGCCGGCAGGTGATTTTGGCGTGTCCAGCAGGTGGTTTTGGCGAGTCGAGCAGGTGCTTCTGGCGTGCTCGGCATGTGCTTCCGGTGTCATTGGCATGTGGTTCTGGCATGTCTGAGAGGTGGTTCCGCAATGCCCGGCATGTGATTCCGGAGTGTTCGCCAAGTGGTTCTGGCGTAGCCGGCAGGTGATTTTGCATGTACGGCAATGGTTCCGGCGAGTCGAGCCGGTGGTTCCGCCATATCCAGCAGGTGGTTCCGGCCTGAACGGCAGGTGATTCCGGAGTGTCCGGCATGTGGTTCTGTCACCTCTGAGAGGTGGTTCCGGCATGCCTGGCCTGTGATTCCGGAGTGTCTGCCGAGTGGTTCTGGCGTAGCCGGCAGTTGATTTTGGCGTGTCCACTAGGTGGTTATGGGGAGTGGATCAGCTGGTTCCGGCATACTCGGCAGGTGGTAGCGGCGTGTCCAGAACATGGTTCTGGCAAGTCTGAGAGGTGGTTCCGGCACGCCCGACAGGTGATTCCGGAGCGTCCGCCAAGTGTTTCTGGCGTACCCGGCAGGTGACTTTGGCATGTCCGACAGGTGTTTCTTGCGAGTCGAGCAGGTGGCTCAGGCATGCTCAGCTGGTGCTTCCGGCGTCTCTGGCACGTGCTTCTGGTGTGTCTGAGAGCTGGTTCTGGCATGTCCGGCAGATGATTCCGGAGTGTCCACCAAGTGGTTCTGGTAGACCTGGCAGGTGATTTTGGCGTGTCAGGAAGGTGGTTCCGGCTAGTTGAGCAGGTGGATCAGGCGTGCTCGCCAGGGGCTTCAGGCGGGTCTGGCAGGTGGTTTCGGTCTGTTCGGGGAGTGGTTCCGGCATCTCAGGCACATGGTTCTGGCACGTCTGAGAGGTGGTTCCAGCCGGCCCGACAGGTGTTTCCGGAGTGTCCGCCAAGTGGTTCTGGAGTGGCTGAAAGGTGATGTTGGCGTGACCGGCAGGTGGTTCCAGCCAGCCCGGCAGGTGATTCCGGAGTGTCTGCCGAGTGGTTCTGGCGTAGCCGGCAGGTGATTTTGGCGTTTCCAGCATGTGGTTCCGGCGAGCTCAGCAGGTGGTACCGGCGTGTCTGGCATGTGGTTCTGGCACCTCTGAGAGGTGGTTTCGGCATGCCTGACAGGTTATTCCGGAGTGTTCGCCAATTGGTTGTGGCGTAGCCGGCAGGTCACTTTGGATGTCTGGCTGTGGTTCCGGCGAGTCGAGCCGGTGTTTCCGGCATAGCCGGCAGTTGATTTTGGCGTGTCCACTAGGTGGTTCTGGGGAGTGGATCAGCTGGTTCCGGCATACTCGGCAGGTGGTACCGGCGTGTCCAGAACATGGTTCTGGCAAGTCTGAGAGGTGGTTCCGGCACGCCCGACAGGTGATTCCGCAGCGTCCGCCAAGTGTTTCTGGCGTACCCGGCAGGTGATTTTGGCATGTCCGACCGGTGTTTCTTGCGAGTCGAGAGGTGGCTCAGGCATGCTCAGCTGGTGCTTCCGGCGTCTCTGGCACGTGCTTCTGGTGTGTCTGAGAGCTGGTTCTGGCATGTCCGGCAGATGATTCCGGAGTGTCCACCAAGTGGTTCTGGTATACCAGGCAGGTGATTTTAGCGTGTCCAGCAGGTGGTTCCGGCGAGCTCGGCAGGTGGTACCGGCGTGTCCGGAACATGGTTCTGGCACGTCTGAGAGATGGTTCCGGCATGCCCGGCAGGTGATTCCGGAGTGTCCGTCATGTGGTTCTGGCGTAGCCGGCAGGTCATTTTGCATGTCCGGCGGTGGTTCCGGCGAGTCGAGCCGGTGGTTCCGGCGTGTCCGGAAGGTGGGTCTGGCGTGACCAGCACGACGTTCTGGCACGTCCGAGTGTTGGTTCCGGCATGCCCGACAGGTGATTCCGGAGTGTCCGCCACGTGGTTCTGGCGTACCCGGCAGGTGATTTTGGCGTGTCTGGCAGGTGTTTCTTGCAAGTCGAGCATTTGGCTCAGGCATGCTCAGCAGGTCATTCGGGCGTGTCTGGCACGTGGTTCTGGTGTGTCTGAGAGGTGGTTCTGGCATGTCCGGCAGATGATTCCGGAGTGCCCACCAAGTGGTTGTGGCATAGCCGGCAGGTGATTTTAGCGTGTCAGGTAGGTGGTTCCGGCTAGTTCAGCAGGTGGATCAGGCGTGCTCGCCAGGGGGTTCAGGCGGGTCTGACAGGTGGTTTCGGTCTGTTCGGGGAGTGGTTCCGGCATCTCAGGCTCATGGTTCTGGCACGTCTGAGAGGTGGTTCCGGCCGGCCCGAGCGGTGTTTCCGGAGTGTCCGCCAAGTGGTTCTAGCGTGGCTGAAAGGTGATGTTGGCGTGACCGGAAGGTGGTTCCAGCGAGCCCAGCAGGTGATTCCGGAGTGTCTGCCAAGTTGTTCTGGCGTAGCCGGCAGGTGATTTTGGCATGTCCAGCATGTGGTTCCAGTGAGGTCGGCAGGTGGTACCGGCGTGTCCGGATCATGGTTCTGGCACGTCTGAGAGATGGTTCCGGCATGCCCGGCAGGTGATTCGGGAGTGTCCGGCATGTGGTTCTGGCACCTCTGAGAGGTGGTTCGGGCATGCCCGGCAGGTGATTCCGGATTGTCCGGCATGTGGTTCTGGCACCTCTGAGAGGTGGTTCCGGCATGCCTGGCAGGTGATACCGGAGTGTCCGGGATTTGGTTCTGGCACCTCTGAGAGGTGGCTCCGGAATGCCTGGCATGTGATTCCGGAGTGTCTGCCAAGTGGTTCTGGCGTAGCCGGTAGGAGATTCTGGCGTGTCCAGCAGGTGGTTCTGGGGAGTGGATCAGGCGGTTCCGGCATACTCGGCAGGTGGTACCGGTGTGTCCGGAACATGCTTCTGGCAAGTCTGAGAGGTTGTGCCGGCACGCCCGACAGGTGATTCCGGAGTGTTCGCCAAGTGGTTCTGGCGTAGCCGGAAGGTGATTTTGCATGTCCGGCAATGGTTCCAGCGAGTCGAGCCGCTGGTTCCAGCATGTCCGGCAGGTGGTTCCGGCATGCCCGGCAGGTGATTCCGGAGTGTCCGGCATGTGGTTCTGGCACCTCTGAGAGGTGGTTCCGGCATGCCCGGCAGGTGACACCGGTGTGTTTGCCAAGTGGTTCTGGCGTAGCCGGCAGGGGATTTTGCATGTCTGGCAATGGTTCCGGCGAGTCGAGCCGGTGGTTCCGGAATGTCCGGCAGGTGGTTCCTGCATGTCCGGCAAGTGGTTCCGGCACGTCCAGCACGTGGTTCCAGCATGCCCGGCAGGTGATTCCGGAGTGTCCGGCATGTGGTTCTGGCACCTCTGAGATGTGGTTCCGTCATGCCCGGTAGGTGGTTCCGGAGTGTCTGCCGAGTGGTGCTGGCGTAGCCGGCAGGTGATTCTGGCGTGTCCAGCAGGTGGTTCTGGGGAGTGGATCAGGTGGTTCCGGCATACTCGGCAGGTGGTACCGGCGTGTCCGGAACATGGTTCTGGCAAGTCTGAGAGGTGGTTCCGGCATGCCCGACAGGTGATTCCGGAGCGTTCGCCAAGTGGTTCTGGCGTAGCCGGCAGGTCATTTTGCATGTCCGGCGGTGGTTCCGGCGAGTCAAGCCGGTGGTTCCGGCATGTCCGGCAGGTGTTTCCGGTCTGTCCGGCAGGTGTTTCTGGCGTGTCCGGCACGAGGTTCTGGCACCTCTGAGAGTTGGTTCCGGCATGCCCGACAGGTGATTCCGGAGTGTCCGCCACGTGGTTCTGGCATACCCGGCAGGTGATTTTGGCGTGTCTCTCATGTGTTTCTTGCAAGTCGAGCATGTGGCTCAGGCATGATCAGCAGGTGCCTCCGGCGTGTCCGGCACGTGGTTCTGGTGTGTCAGAGGGCTGGTTCTGGCATTTCCGGCAGATGATTCCAGAGTGTCCACCAAGTGGTTCTGGTAGACCTGGAAGGTGATATTGGCGTGTCTGGAAGGTGGTTCCGGCTAGCTGAGCAGGTGGATCAGGCGTGCTAGCCAGGGGGTTCAGGCGGGACTAGCAGGTGGTTTCGGTCTGTTCGGGGTGTGGTTCTGGCATCTCAGGCACACGGTTCTGGCACGTCTGAGATGTGTTTCTGGCCGGCCCTACAGGTGTTTCCGGAGTGTCCGCCAAGCGGTTCCAGCGTAGCTGAAAGGTGATGTTGGCGTGAAAGGCAGGTGGTTCCAGCCAGCCCGGCAGGTGATTCCGGAGTGTCTGCCATGTGGTTCTGGCATAGCCGGCAGGTGATTTTGGCGTGTCCAGCAGGTGGTTCCGGCGAGCTCGGCAGGTGGTACCGGTGTGTCCGGAACATGGTTCTGGCACGTCTGAGAGATGGTTCCGGCATGCCCGGCAGGTGATTCCGTAGTGTCCGGCATGTGGTTCTGGCACCTCTGAGAGGTGGTTCTGGCATGCCCGGCAGGTGGTTCCGGAGTGTCTGCCGAGTGGTTCTGGCGTAGCCGGCAGGTGATTCTGGCGTGTCCAGCAGGTGGTTCTGGGGAGTGGATCAGGTGGTTCCGGCATACTCGGCAGGTGGTACCCGCGTGTCCGGAACATGGTTCTGGCAAGTCTGAGAGGTGTTTCCGGCATGCCCGACAGGTGATTCCGGAGTGTTCGCCAAGTGGTTCTGGCGTAGCCGGCAGGTCATTTTGCATGTCCGGCGGTGGTTCCGGCGAGTCGAGCCGGTGGTTCCGTGGTAGCCGGCAGTTGATTTTGGCGTGTCCACTAGGGGGTTCTGGGGAGTGGATCAGCTGGTTCCGGCACGCCCGACAGGTGATTCCGGAGCTTCCGCCAAGTGTTTCTGGCGTACCCGGCAGGTGATTTTCGCCTGTCCGACAGGTGTATCTTGCGAGTCGAGCAGGTGGCTGAGGCATGCTCAGCTGGTGCTTCCGGCGTCTCTGGCACGTGGTTCTGGTGTGTCTGAGAGCTGGTTCTGGCATGTCCGGCAGATGATTCCGGAGTGTCCACCAAGTGGTTCTTGTATACCTGGCAGGTGATTTTGGCCTGTCAGGAAGTTGGTTCCGGCTAGTTGAGCAGGTGGATCAGGCGTGCTTGCCAGGGGGTTCAGGCGCGTCTGGCAGGTGGTTTCGGTCAGTTCGGGGTGTGGTTCCGGCATCTCAGGCTCATGGTTCTGGCACGTCTGAGAGGTGGTTCCGGCCGGCCCGACAGGTGTTTCCATGGTGTCCGCCAAGTGGTTCTGGCATAGCTGGCAGGTGATGTTGGCGTGACCGGCAGGTGGTTCCAGCAAGCCCGGCAGGTGATTCCGAAGAGTTCACCAAATGGTTGTGGCGTAGCCGGCAGGTGATTTTGGCGTGTCCAGCAGGTGGTTTTGACGAGTCGAGCAGGTGGTTCTGGCGTGCTCGGCAGGTGCTTCCGGTGTCATTGGCATGTGGTTCCGGCATGTCTGAGAGGTGGTTCCGGCATGCCCGGCAGGTGGTTCCGGAGAGTCTGCCGAGTGTTTCTGGAGCCAGCCCGGCAGTTTATTCCGAAGAGTTCACCAAATGGTTGTGGCGTAGCCGGCAGGTTATTTTGGCGTGTCAGGAAGGTGGTTCCGGCTAGTTGAGCAGGTGGATCAGGCATGCTCGCCAGTGGGTTCAGGCGGGTCTGGCAGGTGGTTTCGGTCTGTTCGGGGAGTGGTTCCGGCATCTCAGGCACATGGTTCTGGCACGTCTGAGAGGTGGTTGCGGCCGGCCGGAGAGGTGATTCCGGAGTGTTCGCCAACTGGTTCTGGCGTAGCCGGCAGGTCATTTTGCATTTCCGGCGGTGGTTCCGGCGAGTCGAGACGGTGGTTCCGGCATGTCCGGCAGGTGATTCCGGCATGTCCAGCAGGTGGTTCCGGCATGCCCGGCAGGTGCTTCCGGAGTGTCCGGCATGTGGTTCTGGCACCTCTGAGAGGTGGTTCCGGCATGCCCGGCAGTTGGTTACGGAATGTCTGCCGAGTGGTTCTGGAGTAGCCGGCAGGTGATTCTGGCGTATCCAGCAGGTGGTTCTGGGGAGTGGATCAGGTGGTTCCGGCATACTCGGCAGGTGGTACCGGCGTGTCCGGATCTTGGTTCTGGCAAGTCTGAGAGGTGGTTCCTGCATGCCCGACAGGTGATTCCTGAGTGTTCCCCAAGTGGTTCTGGCGTAGCCGGCAGGTCATTTTGCATGTCCGGTGGTGGTTCCGGCGAGTCGAGTCGGTGGTTGCGGCGTGTCCAGCAGGTGTTTCCGATCTGTCCGGCAGGTGGTTCTGGCGTGACCGGCACGAGGTTCTGGCACGTCTGAGAGTTGGTTCCGGCATGCCCGGCAGGTGGTTCCGGAGTGTTCGCCAAGTGGTTCTGTCGTAGCCGGCAGGTGATGATGGCGTGACCGGCAGGTGGTTCCAGCCAGCCCGGCAGGTGATTCCGAAGTGTTCACCAAATGGTTGTGGCGTAGCCGGAAGGTGATTTTGGCGTGTCCAGCAGGTGGTTTTGGCAAGTCGAGCAGGTGGTTCTGGCGTGCTCGGCAGGTGCTTCCGGTGTCATTGGCATGTGGTTCCAGCATGTCTGAGAGGTGGTTCCGCCATGCCCGGCAGGTGATTCCGGAGTGTTCGCCAAGTGGTTCTGGCATAGCCGGCAGGTGATTTTGCATGTCCGGCAATGGTTCCGGCGAGTCGAGCCGGTGGTTCCGGCATGCCCGGCAGGTGATTCCGGAGTGTCCGGCATGTGGTTCTGGCACCTCTGAGAGGTGGTTCCGGCCGGCCGGAGAGGTGTTTCCGGAGTGTCCGCCAAGTGGTTCTGGCGTAGCTGAAAGGTGATGTTGGCGTGACCGGCAGGTGGTTCCAGCCAGCCCGGCAGGTGATTCCGGAGTGTCTGCCGTGTGGTTCTGGCGTAGCTGAAAGGTGATGTTGGCGTGACCGGCAGGTGGTTCCAGCCAGCCCGGCAGGTGATTCTGCAGTGTCCTCCACGTGGTTCTGGCGTACCCGGCAGGTGATTTTGGCGTTTCTGGCAGGTGTTTCTTGCAAGTCGAGCATTTGGCTGAGGCATGATCAGCAGGTGCTTCCGGCGTGTCTGGCACGTGGTTCTGGTGTGTCTGAGAGCTGGTTCTGGCATGTCCGGCAGATGATTCCGGAGTGTCCACCAAGTGGTTGTGGCATACCCGGCAGGTGATTTTAGCGTGTCAGGTAGGTGGTTCCAGCGAGTCGAGTAGGTGGTTCCGGCGTGCTCGGCAGGCGGTTCAGGCGGGTCTGGCAGGTGGTTTCAGTCAGTTCGGGGTGTGGTTCCGGCATCTCAGGCTCATGGTTCTGGCACGTCTGAGAGGTGGTTCCGGCCGGCCCGACAGGTGTTTCCATGGTGTCCGCCAAGTGGTTCTGGCATAGCTGGCAGGTGATGTTGGCGTGACCGGCAGGTGGTTCCAGCAAGCCCGGCAGGTGATTCCGAAGAGTTCACCAAATGGTTGTGGCGTAGCCGGCAGGTGATTTTGGCGTGTCCAGCAGGTGGTTTTGACGAGTCGAGCAGGTGGTTCTGGCGTGCTCGGCAGGTGCTTCCGGTGTCATTGGCATGTGGTTCCGGCATGTCTGAGAGGTGGTTCCGGCATGCCCGGCAGGTGGTTCCGGAGAGTCTGCCGAGTGTTTCTGGAGCCAGCCCGGCAGGTGATTCCGAAGAGTTCACCAAATGGTTGTCGCATAGCCGGCAGGTTATTTTGGCGTGTCAGGAAGGTGGTTCCGGCTAGTTGAGCAGGTGGATCAGGCATGCTCGCCAGTGGGTTCAGGCGGGTCTGGCAGGTGGTTTCGGTCTGTTCGGGGAGTGGTTCCGGCATCTCAGGCACATGGTTCTGGCACGTCTGAGAGGTGGTTGCGGCCGGCCGGAGAGGTGATTCCGGAGTGTTCGCCAACTGGTTCTGGCGTAGCCGGCAGGTCATTTTGCATTTCCGGCGGTGGTTCCGGCGAGTCGAGCCGGTGGTTCCGGCATGTCCGGCAGGTGATTCCGGCATGTCCAGCAGGTGGTTCCGGCATGCCCGGCAGGTGCTTCCGGAGTGTCCGGCATGTGGTTCTGGCACCTCTGAGAGGTGGTTCCGGCATGCCCGGCAGGTGATACCGGAGTGTCCGGCATTTGGTTCTGGCACCTCTGAGAGGTGGTTCCGGAATGCCTGGCCTGTGATTCCGGAGTGTCTGCCGAGTGGTTCTGGCGTAGCCGGCAGTTGATTTTGGCGTGTCCACTAGGTGGTTCTGGGGAGTGGATCAGCTGGTTCCGGCATACTCGGCAGGTGGTACCGGCGTGTCCAGAACATGGTTCTGGCAAGTCTGAGAGGTGGTTCCGGCACGCCTGACAGGTGATTCCGGAGCGTCCGCCAAGTGTTTCTGGCGTACCCTGCAGGTGATTTTGGCATGTCCGACAGGTGTATCTTGTGAGTCGAGCAGGTGGCTCAGGCATGCTCAGCTGGTGCTTCCGGCGTCTCTGGCACGTGGTTCTGGTGTGTCTGAGAGCTGGTTTTGGCATGTCTGGCAGATGATTCTGGAATGTCCACCAAGTGGTTCTTGTATACCTGGCAGGTGATTTTGGCGTGTCAGGAAGTTGGTTCCGGCCAGTTGAGCAGGTGGATCATGCGTGCTTGCCAGGGGGTTCAGGCGGGTCTGGCAGGTGGTTTCGGTCTGTTCGGGGAGTGGTTCTGGCATCTCAGGCTCATGGTTCTGGCACCTCTGAGAGGTGGTTCCGGCATGCCCGGCAGGTGATACCGGAGTGTCCGCCATTTGGTTCTCACACCTCTGAGAGGTGGTTCCGGAATGCCTGGCATGTGATTCCCGAGTGTCTGCCGAGTGGTTCTGGCGTAGCCGGCAGGTGATTTTGGCGTGTCCAGAAGGTGGTTCCGGCGAGCTCGGCAGGTGGTACCGGCATGTCCGGAACATGGTTCTGGCAAGTCTGACAGATGGTTCCGGCATGCCCGGCAGGTCATTCCGGAGTGTCCGGCATGTGGTTCTGGCACCTCTGAGAGGTGGTTCCGGCATGCCCGGCAGTTGGTTCCGGAGTGTCTGCCGAGTGGTTCTTGAGTAGCCGGCAGGTGATTCTGGCGTGTCCAGCAGGTGGTTCTGGGGAGTGGATCAAGTGGTTCCGGCATACTCGGCAGGTGGTACCGGCGTGTCCGGAACATGGTTCTGGCAAGTCTGAGAGGTGGTTCCGGCATGCCCGACAGGTGATTCTGGAGTGTTCCCCAAGTGGTTCTGGCGTAGCCGGCAGGTCATTTTGCATGTCCGGCGGTGGTTCCGGCGAGTCGAGCCGGTGGTTCCGGCGTATCCAGCAGTGGTTTCCGGTATGTCCGGCAGGTGGTTCTGGCGTAACCGGCACGAGGTTCTGGCACGTCTGAGAGTTGGTTCCGGCATGCCCGACAGGTGATTCCGGAGTGTCCGCCACGTGGTTCTGGCATAGCTGGCAGGTGATGTTTGCGTGACCGGCACGTGGTTCCAGCAAGCCCGGCAGGTGATTCCGAAGAGTTCACCAAATGGTTGTGGCGTAGCCGGCAGGTGATTTTGGCGTGTCCAGCAGGTGGTTTTGGCGAGTCGAGCAGGTGGTTGTGGCGTGCTCAGCAGGTGCTTCTGGTGCCATTGGCATGTGGTTCCGGCATGTCTGAGAGGTGGTTCCGGCATGCCCGGCAGGTGGTTCCGGAGAGTCTGCCGAGTGGTTCTGGAGCCAGCCCGGCAGGTGATTCCGAAGAGTTCACCAAATGGATGTGGCGTAGCCGGCAGGTGATTTTGGCGTGTCAGGAAGGTGGTTCCGGCTAGTTGAGCAGGTGGATCAGGCGTTCTTGCCAGGGGGTTCAGGCGGGTCTGGCAGGTGGTTTCGGTTTGTTCGGGGAGTGGTTCCGGGATCTCAGGCACATGGTTCTGGCACGTCTGAGAGGTGGTTCCGGCCGGCCGGAGAGGTGTTTCCGGAGTATCCGCCAAGTGGTTCTGGCGTAGCTGAAAGGTGATGTTGGCGTGACCGGCAGGTGGTTCCAGCCAGCCCGGCAGGTGATTCCGGAGTGTCTGCCGTGTGGTTCTTGCGTAGCTGGCAGGTGATTTTGGCATGTCCAGCAGGTGGTTCCGGCGAGGTCGGCAGGTGGTAGCAGCGTGTCCGGAACATGGTTCTGGCACGTCTGAGAGATGGTTCCGGCATGCCCGGCAGGTGATTCGGGAGTGTCCGGCATGTGGTTCTGGCACCTATGAGAGGTGGTTCTGGCATGCCCCGCAGGTGATTCCGGAGTGTCCGGCATGTGGTTCTGGCACCTCTGAGAGGTGGTTCCGGCATGCCCGGCAGGTGGTTCCGGAGTGTCTGCCGAGTGGTTCTGGCGTAGTCGGCAGGTGATTCTGGCGTGTCCAGCAGGTGGTTCTGGGGAGTGGATCAGGTGGTTCCGGCATACTCGGCAGGTGGTACTGGCGTGTCCGGAACATGGTTCTGGCAAGTCTGAGAGGCGGTTCCGGCATGCCCGACAGGTGATTCCGGAGTGTTCGCCAAGTGGTTCTGGCGTAGCCGGCAGGTCATTTTGCATGTCCGGCGGTCGTTCCGGCGAGTCGAGACGGTGGTTCCGGCGTGTCCAGCAGGTGGTTCCGGTCTGTCCGGCAGGTGGTTCTGGCGTCTCCGGCACGAGGTTCTGGCACGTCTGAGAGTTGGTTCCGGCATGCCCGACAGGTGATTCCGGAGTGTCCGCCAAGTGGTTCTCGGGTACCCGGCAGGTGATTATGGCGTGTCTGGCAGGTGTTTCTTGCAAGTCGAGCATTTGGCTCAGGCATGATCAGCAGGTGCTTCCGGCGTGTCCGGCCCGTGGTTCTGGTGTGTCTGCGAGCTGCTTCTGGCATGTCCGGCAGATGATTCCGGAGTGTCCACCAAGTGGTTGTGGCATACCCGGCAGGTGATTTTAGCGTGTCAGCTAGGTGGTTCCGGAGAGTCGAGTAGGTGGTTCCGGCGTGCTCGGCAGTTGGTTCAGGCGGGTCTGGCAGGTGGTTTCGGTCAGTTCGGGGTGTGGTTCCGGCATCTCAGGCACATAGTTCTGGCACGTCTGAGAGGTGGTTCCGGCCGGCCCGACAGGTGTTTCCATGGTGTCCGCCAAGTGGTTCTGGCATAGCTGGCAGGTTATGTTTTCGTGACCGGCAGGTGGTTCCAGCCAGCCCGGCAGGTGATTCCGAAGAGTTCACCAAATGGTTGTGGCGTAGCCGGCAGGTGATTTTGGCGTATCCAGCTGGTGGTTTTGGCGAGTCGAGCAGGTGGTTCTGGCGTGCTTGGCAGGTGCTTCCGGTGTCATTGGCATGTGGTTCCGGCATGTATGAGAGGTGCTTCCGCCATGCCCGGCAGGTGATTCTGGAGTGTTCGCCAAGTGGTTCTGGCGTAGCCGGCAGGTCATTTTGCATGTCCGGCAATGGTTCCGGCGAGTCGAGCCGTTGGTTCCGGCATGTCCGGCAGGTGGTTCCGGCATGCCTGGCAGGTGATACCGGAGTCTCCGGCATTTGGTTCTGGCACCTCTGAGAGGTGGTTCCGGAATGCCTGGCATGTGATTCCGGAGTGTCTGCCGAGTGGTTATGGCGTAGCCGGCAGGTGATTCTGGCGTGTCCAGCAGGTAGTTCTGGGGAGTGGATCAGGTGGTTCCGGCATACTCGGCAGGTGGTACCGGGTTTCCGGAAGATGGTTCTGGCAAGTCTGAGAGGTGGTTCTGGCATGCCCGACAGGTGATTCCGGAGTGTTCGCCAAGTGGTTCTGGCGTAGCCGGCAGGTCATTTTGCATGTCCGGCGGTGGTTCCGGCGAGTCGAGCCGGTGGTTCCTGCGTGTCAGGCAGGTGGTCCGGGGTGACCGGCACGAGGTTCTTGCACGTCTGAGAGTTGGTTCCGGCATGCCCGACAGGTAATTCCGGGGTGTCCGCCACGTGGTTCTGGCGTAGCCGGCAGGTGATTTTGGTGTGTCCAGCAGGTGGGTTTGGCGAGTCGAGCAGGTGGTTCTGGCATGCTCGGCAGGTGCTTCCGGTGTCATTGGCATGTGGTTCCGGCATGTCTGAGAGGTGGTTCCGGCATGCCCGGCAGGTGATTCCGGAGTGTCTGCCGTGTGGTTGTGGCGTAGCTGGCAGGTGATTTTGGCATGTCCAGCAGGTGGTTCCGGCGAGCTCGGCAGGTGGTACCAGCGTGTCCGGAACATGGTTCTGGCACGTCTGAGAGATGGTTCCGTCGTGCCAGGCAGGTGATTCTGGAGTGTCCGGCATGTGGTTCTGGCACCTCTGAGAGGTGGTCCTGGCATGCCCGGCAGGTGATTCCGGAGTGTCCGGCATGTGGTTCTGGCACCTCTGAGAGGTGGTTCTAGCATGCCCGGCAGGTTTTTCCAGAGTGTCTGCCGAGTGGTTCTGGCGTAGTCGGCAGGTGATTCTGGCGTGTCCAGCTGGTGGTTGTGGGGAGTGGATAAGGTGGTTCCGGCATACTCGGCAGGTGGTACCGGCGTGTCCGGAACATGGTTCTGGCAAGTCTGAGAGGCGGTTCCGGCATGCCCGACAGGTGATTCCGGAGTGTTCGCCAAGTGGTTCTGGCGTAGCCGGCAGCTCATTTTGCATGTCCAGCGGTGGTTTCGGCAAGTCGAGCCGGTGTTTCCAGCGTGTCCGGCAGGTGGTTCTGGCGTGACCGGCACGTGGTTCTGGCACGTCTGAGAGTTGGTTCCGGCCTGCCCGACAGGTGATTCCGGAGTGTCCGCCACGTGGTTCTGGCATAGCTGGCAGGTGATGTTGGCGTGACCGGCAGGTGGTTCCAGCCAGCCCGGCAGGTGATTCCGCAGAGTCCGCCAAATGGTTCTGGCGTACCCGGCAGGTGATTTTGGCGTGTCTGGCAGGTGCTTCTTGCAAGTCGAGCATTTGGCTGAGGCATGCTCAGCAGGTGCTTCTGGGTGCCTGGCACGTGGTTCTGGTGTGTCTGAGAGCTGGTTCTGGCATGTCCGGCAGATGATTCCGGAGTGTCTGCCGGGGTTCGGGCCGCCCGGCGTGAAATCACCAAGTGGTTGTGGCATACCCGGCAGGTGATTTTAGCGTGTCAGGTAGGTGGTTCCAGCGAGTCGAGTAGGTGGTTCCGGCGTGCTCGGCAGGTGGTTCAGGCGGGTCTGGCAGGTGGTTTCGGTCTGTTCGGGGTGTGGTTCCGGCATCTCAGGCACATGGTTCTGGCACGTCTGAGAGGTGGTTCCGGCCGGCCGGACAGGTGTTTCCATGGTGTCCGCCAAGTGGTTCTGGCATAGCTGGCAGGTGATGTTGGCGTGACCGGCAGGTGGTTCCAGCCAGCCCGGCAGGTGATTCCGAAGTGTTCACCAAATGGTTGTGGCGTAGCCGGCAGGTGATTTTGGCGTGTCCAGCAGGTGGTTTTGGCGAGTCGAGCAGGTGGTGCAGCGTGTCCGGAACATGGTTCTGGCACGTCTGAGAGATGGTTCCGGCATGCCCGGCAGGTGATTCGGGAGTGTCCGCCATGTGGTTCTGGCACCTATGAGAGGTGTTCTGGCGTGCTCGGCAGGTGATTCCGGTGTCCGGCATGTGGTTCTGGCACGTCTGAGAGGTGGTTCCGGCATGCCCGGCAGGTGGTTCCGGAGAGTCTGCCGAGTGTTTCTGGAGCCAGCCCGGCAGGTGATTCCGAAGAGTTCACCAAATGGTTGTGGCGTAGCCGGCAGGTTATTTTGGCGTGTCAGGAAGGTGGTTCCGGCTAGTTGAGCAGGTGGATCAGGCATGCTCGCCAGTGGGTTCAGGCGGGTCTGGCAGGTGGTTTCGGTCTGTTCGGGGAGTGGTTCCGGCATCTCAGGCACATGGTTCTGGCACGTCTGAGAGGTGGTTGCGGCCGGCCGGAGAGGTGATTCCGGAGTGTTCGCCAACTGGTTCTGGCGTAGCCGGCAGGTCATTTTGCATTTCCGGCGGTGGTTCCGGCGAGTCGAGCCGGTGGTTCCGGCATGTCCGGCAGGTGATTCCGGCATGTCCAGCAGGTGGTTCCGGCATGCCCGGCAGGTGCTTCCGGAGTGTCCGGCATGTGGTTCTGGCACCTCTGAGAGGTGGTTCCGGAATGCCTGGCCTGTGATTCCGGAGTGTCTGCCGAGTGGTTCTGGCGTAGCCGGCAGTTGATTTCGGCGTGTCCACTAGGTGGTTCTGGGGAGTGGATCAGCTGGTTCCGGCATACTCGGCAGGTGGTACCGGCGTGTCCAGAACATGGTTCTGGCAAGTCTGAGAGGTGGTTCCGGCACGCCCGACAGGTGATTCCGGAGTGTTCGCCAAGTGGTTCTGGCGTAGCCGGCAGGTGATTTTGCATGGTCGGCAATGGGTCAGGCGAGTCGAACCGGTGGTTCCGCCATGTCCGGCAGGTGGTTCCGGCATGCCCCGCAGGTGATTCCGGAGTGTCCAGCATGTGGTTCTGGCACCTCTGAGAGGTGGTTCCGGCATGCCCGGCAGGTGATACCGGAGTGTCCGGCATGTGGTTCTGGCACCTCTGAGAGGTTGCTCTGGCATGCCCGGCAGGTGATACCAGAGTGTCCGGCATTTGGTTCTGGCACCTCTGAGAGGTGGTTCCGGGATGCCCGACAGGTGATTCCGGAGTGTCCGCCACGTGGTTCTGGCATACCCGGCAGGTGATTTTGGCGTGTCTCTCATGTGTTTCTTGCAAGTCGAGCATGTGGCTCAGGCATGATCAGCAGGTGCCTCCGGCGTGTCCGGCTCGTGGTTCTGGTGTGTCAGAGGGCTGGTTCTGGCATTTCCGGCAGATGATTCCAGAGTGTCCACCAAGTGGTTCTGGTAGACCTGGAAGGTGATATTGGCGTGTCTGGAAGGTGGTTCCGGCTAGCTGAGCAGGTGGATCAGGCGTGCTAGCCAGGGGGTTCAGGCGGGACTAGCAGGTGGTTTCGGTCTGTTCGGGGTGTGGTTCTGGCATCTCAGGCACACGGTTCTGGCACGTCTGAGATGTGTTTCTGGCCGGCCCTACAGGTGTTTCCGGAGTGTCCGCCAAGCGGTTCCAGCGTAGCTGAAAGGTGATGTTGGCGTGAAAGGCAGGTGGTTCCAGCCAGCCCGGCAGGTGATTCCGGAGTGTCTGCCATGTGGTTCTGGCATAGCCGGCAGGTGATTTTGGCGTGTCCAGCAGGTGGTTCCGGCGAGCTCGGCAGGTGGTACCGGTGTGTCCGGAACATGGTTCTGGCACGTCTGAGAGATGGTTCCGGCATGCCCGGCAGGTGATTCCGTAGTGTCCGGCATGTGGTTCTGGCACCTCTGAGAGGTGGTTCTGGCATGCCCGGCAGGTGGTTCCGGAGTGTCTGCCGAGTGGTTCTGGCGTAGCCGGCAGGTGATTCTGGCGTGTCCAGCAGGTGGTTCTGGGGAGTGGATCAGGTGGTTCCGGCATACTCGGCAGGTGGTACCCGCGTGTCCGGAACATGGTTCTGGCAAGTCTGAGAGGTGTTTCCGGCATGCCCGACAGGTGATTCCGGAGTGTTCGCCAAGTGGTTCTGGCGTAGCCGGCAGGTCATTTTGCATGTCCGGCGGTGGTTCCGGCGAGTCGAGCCGGTGGTTCCGTGGTAGCCGGCAGTTGATTTTGGCGTGTCCACTAGGGGGTTCTGGGGAGTGGATCAGCTGGTTCCGGCACGCCCGACAGGTGATTCCGGAGCTTCCGCCAAGTGTTTCGGGCGTACCCGGCAGGTGATTATCGCCTGTCCGACAGGTGTATCTTGCGAGTCGAGCAGGTGGCTGAGGCATGCTCAGCTGGTGCTTCCGGCGTCTCTGGCACGTGGTTCTGGTGTGTCTGAGAGCTGGTTCTGGCATGTCCGGCAGATGATTCCGGAGTGTCCACCAAGTGGTTCTTGTATACCTGGCAGGTGATTTTGGCGTGTCAGGAAGTTGGTTCCGGCTAGTTGAGCAGGTGGATCAGGCGTGCTCGCCAGGGGGTTCAGGCGGGTCTGGCAGGTGGTTTCGGTCTGTTCGGGGAGTGGTTCCGGCATCTCAGGCACATGGTTCTGGCACGTCTGAGAGGTGGTTGCGGCCGGCCGGAGAGGTGATTCCGGAGTGTTCGCCAACTGGTTCTGGCGTAGCCGGCAGGTCATTTTGCATTTCCGGCGGTGGTTCCGGCGAGTCGAGACGGTGGTTCCGGCATGTCCGGCAGGTGATTCCGGCATGTCCAGCAGGTGGTTCCGGCATGCCCGGCAGGTGCTTCCGGAGTGTCCGGCATGTGGTTCTGGCACCTCTGAGAGGTGGTTCCGGCATGCCCGGCAGTTGGTTACGGAGTGTCTGCCTAGTGGTTCTGGAGTAGCCGGCAGGTGATTCTGGCATATCCAGCAGGTGGTTCTGGGGAGTGGATCAGGTGGTTCCGGCATACTCGGCAGGTGGTACCGGCGTGTCCGGATCTTGGTTCTGGCAAGTCTGAGAGGTGGTTCCTGCATGCCCGACAGGTGATTCCTGAGTGTTCCCCAAGTGGTTCTGGCGTAGCCGGCAGGTCATTTTGCATGTCCGGTGGTGGTTCCGGCGAGTCGAGTCGGTGGTTGCGGCGTGTCCAGCAGGTGTTTCCGATCTGTCCGGCAGGTGGTTCTGGCGTGACCGGCACGAGGTTCTGGCACGTCTGAGAGTTGGTTCCGGCATGCCCGGCAGGTGGTTCCGGAGTGTTCGCCAAGTGGTTCTGTCGTAGCCGGCAGGTGATGTTGGCGTGACCGGCAGGTGGTTCCAGCCAGCCCGGCAGGTGATTCCGAAGTGTTCACCAAATGGTTGTGGCGTAGCCGGAAGGTGATTTTGGCGTGTCCAGCAGGTGGTTTTGGCAAGTCGAGCAGGTGGTTCTGGCGTGCTCGGCAGGTGCTTCCGGTGTCATTGGCATGTGGTTCCGGCATGTCTGAGAGGTGGTTCCGCCATGCCCGGCAGGTGATTCCGGAGTGTTCGCCAAGTGGTTCTGGCATAGCCGGCAGGAGATTTTCCATGTCCGGCAATGGTTCCGGCGAGTCGAGCCGGTGGTTCCGGCATGCCCGGCAGGTGATTCCGGAGTGTCCGGCATGTGGTTCTGGCACCTCTGAGAGGTGGTTCCGGCAGGCCGGAGAGGTGATACCGGAGTGTCCGCCGAGTGGTTCTGGCGTAGCTGAAAGGTGATGTTGGCTGACCGGCAGGTGGTTCCGGCCGGCCGGGCAGGTGTTTCCGGAGTGTCCGCCAAGTGGTTCTGGCGTAGCTGAAAGTTGATGTTGGCGTGACCGGCAGGTGGTTCCAGCCAGCCCGGCAGGTGATTCTGCAGTGTCCTCCACGTGGTTCTGGCGTACCCGGCAGGTGATTTTGGCGTTTCTGGCAGGTGTTCCTTGCAAGTCGAGCATTTGGCTGAGGCATGATCAGCAGGTGCTTCCGGCGTGTCTGGCACGTGGTTCTGGTGTGTCTGAGAGCTGGTTCTGGCATGTCCGGCAGATGATTCCGGAGTGTCCACCAAGTGGTTGTGGCATACCCGGCAGGTGATTTTAGCGTGTCAGGTAGGTGGTTCCAGCGAGTCGAGTAGGTGGTTCCGGCGTGCTCGGCAGGCGGTTCAGGCGGGTCTGGCAGGTGGTTTCAGTCAGTTCGGGGTGTGGTTCCGGCATCTCAGGCTCATGGTTCTGGCACGTCTGAGAGGTGGTTCCGGCCGGCCCGACAGGTGTTTCCATGGTGTCCACCAAGTGGTTCTGGCATAGCTGGCAGTTGATGTTGGCGTGACCGGCAGGTGGTTCCAGCAAGCCCGGCAGGTGATTCCGAAGAGTTCACCAAATGGTTGTGGCGTAGCCGGCAGGTGATTTTGGCGTGTCCAGCAGGTGGTTTTGACGAGTCGAGCAGGTGGTTCTGGCGTGCTCGGCAGGTGCTTCCGGTGTCATTGGCATGTGGTTCCGGCATGTCTGAGAGGTGGTTCCGGCATGCCCGGCAGGTGGTTCCGGAGAGTCTGCCGAGTGTTTCTGGAGCCAGCCCGGCAGGTGATTCCGAAGAGTTCACCAAATGGTTGTCGCATAGCCGGCAGGTTATTTTGGCGTGTCAGGAAGGTGGTTCCGGCTAGTTGAGCAGGTGGATCAGGCATGCTCGCCAGTGGGTTCAGGCGGGTCTGGCAGGTGGTTTCGGTCTGTTCGGGGAGTGGTTCCGGCATCTCAGGCACATGGTTCTGGCACGTCTGAGAGGTGGTTGCGGCCGGCCGGAGAGGTGATTCCGGAGTGTTCGCCAACTGGTTCTGGCGTAGCCGGCAGGTCATTTTGCATTTCCGGCGGTAGTTCCGGCGAGTCGAGCCGGTGGTTCCGGCATGTCCGGCAGGTGATTTTGGCATGTCCAGCAGGTGGTTCCGGCATGCCCGGCAGGTGCTTCCGGAGTGTCCGGCATGTGGTTCTGGCACCTCTGAGAGGTGGTTCCGGCATGCCCGGCAGGTGATACCGGAGTGTCCAGCATTTGGTTCTGGCACCTCTGAGAGGTGGTTCCGGAATGCCTGGCCTGTGATTCCGGAGTGTCTGCCGAGTGGTTCTGGCGTAGCCGGCAGTTGATTTCGGCGTGTCCACTAGGTGGTTCTGGGGAGTGGATCAGCTGGTTCCGGCATACTCGGCAGGTGGTACCGGCGTGTCCAGAACATGGTTCTGGCAAGTCTGAGAGGTGGTTCCGGCACGCCCGACAGGTGATTCCGGAGTGTTCGCCAAGTGGTTCTGGCGTAGCCGGCAGGTGATTTTGCATGGTCGGCAATGGGTCAGGCGAGTCGAACCGGTGGTTCCGCCATGTCCGGCAGGTGGTTCCGGCATGCCCGGCAGGTGATTCCGGAGTGTCCGGCATGTGGTTCTGGCACCTCTGAGAGGTAGTTCCGGCATGCCCGACAGGTGATTCCGGAGTGTTCGCCAATTGGCTCTGGCGTAGCCGGCAGGTCACTTTGCATGTCCGGCTGTGGTTCCAGCGAGTCGAGCCGGTGGTTCCGGCATAGCCGGCAGTTGATTTTGGCGTGTCCACTAGGTGGTTCTGGGGAGTGGATCAGCTGGTTCCGGCATACTCGGCAGGTGGTACCCGCGTGTCCAGAACATGGTTCTGGCAAGTCTGAGAGGTGGTTCCGGCACGCCCGACAGGTGATTCCGGAGCGTCCGCCAAGTGTTTCTGGCGTACCCGGCAGGTGATTTTGGCATGTCCGACCAGTGTTTCTTGCGAGTCGAGCAGGTGGCTCAGGCATGCTCAGCTGGTGCTTCCGGCGTCTCTGGCACGTGGTTCTGGTGTGTCTGATAGCTGCTTATGGCATATCCGGCAGATGATTCCGGAGTGTCCACCAAGTGTTTCTGGTATACCTGGCACGTGAATTTGGCGTGTCAGGAAGGTGGTTCCGGGTAGTTGAGCAGGTGGATCAGGCGTGCTCGCCAGTGGGTTCAGGTGGGTCTGGCAGGTGGTTTCGGGCTGTTCGGGGAGTGGTTCTGGCATCTCAGGCACATGGTTCTGGCACGTCTGAGAGGTGGTTCCGGCCGGCCCGACAGGTGTTTCCGGAATGTCCGCCAAGTGGTTCTGGCGTAGCTGAAAGGTGATGTTGGCGTGACCGGCAGGTGGTTCCAGCCAGCCCGGCAGGTGATTCCGCAGTGTCCGCCACGTGGTTCTGGCGTACCCGGCAGGTGATTTTGGCGTGTCTGGCAGGTGTTTCTTGCAAGTCGAGCATTTGGCTCAGGCATGATCAGCAGGCGCTTCCGGCGTGTCTGGCACGTGGTTCTGGTGTGTCTGAGAGCTGGTTCTGGCATGTCCGGCAGATGACTCCGGAGTGTCCACCAAGTGGTTGTGGCATACCCGGCAGGTGATTTTAGCGTGTCAGTTAGGTGGTTCCAGCGAGTCGAGTAGGTGGTTCCGGCGTGCTCGGCAGGTGGTTCAGGCGGGTCTGGCAGGTGGTTTCGGTCAGTTCGGGGTGTGGTTCCGGCATCTCAGGCACATGGTTCTGGCACGTCTGATAGGTGGTTCCGGCCGGCCGGACAGGTGTTTCCATGGTGTCCGCCAAGTGGTTCTGGCATAGCTGGCACATGATGTTGGCGTGACCGGCAGGTGGTTCCAGCCAGCCCGGCAGGTGATTCCGAAGAGTTCACCAAATGGTTGTGGCGTAGCCGGCAGGTGATTTTGGCGTGTCCAGCAGGTTGTTTTGGCGAGTCGAGCAGGTGGTTCTGGAGTGCTCGGCAGGTGCTTCCAGTGTCATTGGCATGTAGTTCTGGCATGTCGGAGAGGTGGCTCCGCCATGCCCGGCAGGTGATTCCGGAGTGTTCGCCAAGTGGTTCTGGCGTAGCCGGCAGGTGATTTGGCATGGCCGGCAATGAGTCCGGGGAGTCGAGCCGGTGGTTCCGCCATGTCCGGCAGGTGGTTCCGGCATGCCCCGCAGGTGATTCCGGAGTGTCCAGCATGTGGTTCTGGCACTTCTGAGAGGTGGTTCCGGCCTGCCTGGCAGGTGATACTGGAGTGTCCGGCATTTGGTTCTGGCAAGTCTGAGAGGTGGTTCCGGCACGCCCGACAGGTGATTCCGGAGCTTCCGCCAAGTGTTTCTGGCGTACCCGGCAGGTGATTTTGGCATGTCCGACAGGTGTATCTTGCGAGTCGAGCAGGTGGCTCAGGCATTGTCAGCTGGTGCTTCCAGCGCCTCTGGCACGTGGTTCTGGTGTGTCTGACAGCTGGTTCTGGCATCTCCGGCAGATGATTCCGGAGTGTCCACCAAGTGGTTCTGGTAGACCTGGCAGGTGATTTTGGCGTGTCAGGAAGTTGGTTCCGGCTAGTTGAGCAGGTGGATCAGGCGTGCTCGCCAGGGGGTTCAGGCGGGTCTGGCAGGTGGTTTCGGTCTGTTCGGGGAGTGGTTCCGGCATCTCAGGCTCATGGTTCTGGCACGTCTGAGAGGTGGTTCCGGCCGGACCGACAGGTGTTTCCATGGTGTCCGCCAAGTGGTTCTGGCATAGCTGGCAGGTGATGTTGGCGTGACCGGCAGGTGGTTCCAGCAAGCCCGGCACGTGATTCCGAAGTGTTCACCAAATGGTTGTGGCGTAGCGGGAATGTGATTTTGGCGTGTCCATCAGGTGGTTTTGGCAAGTCGAGCAGGTGGTTCTGGCGTGCTCGGCAGGTGCTTCCGGTGTCATTGGCATGTGGTTCCGGCATGTCTGAGAGGTGGTTCCGCCATGCCCGGCAGGTGATTCCGGAGTGTTGGCCAAGTGGTTCTGGCGTAGGCGGCAGGTGATTTTGCACGTCCGGCAATGGTTCCGGCGAGTCGAGCTGGTGGTTCCGGCATGTCCGGCAGGTGGTTCCGGCTTGCCCGGCAGGTGATTCCGGAGTGTCCGGCATGTGGTTCTGGCACCTCTGAGAGGTGGTTCCGGCAAGCCCGGCAGGTGATACCGGAGTGTCCGGCATGTGGTTCTGGCACCTCTGAGACGTTGCTCTGGCATGCCCGGCAGGTGATACCGGAGTGTCCGGCATTTGGTTCTGGCACGTCTGAGAGGTGGTTCCGGGATGCCTGGCATGTGATTCCGGAGCGTCCGCCAAGTGTTTCTGGCGTACGCGGCAGGTGATTTTGGCATGTCCGACAGGTGTTTCTTGCGAGTCGAGCAGGTGGCTCAGGCATGCTCAGCTTGTGCTTCCGGCGTCTCTGGCACGTGCTTCTGGTGTGTCTGAGAGCTGGTTCTGACATGTCCGGCAGATGATTCCGGAGTGTCCACCAAGTGGTTCTGGTATACCTGGCAGGTGATTTTAGCGTGTCCAGCAGGTGGTTCCGGCGAGCTCGGCAGGTGGTACCGGCGTGTCCGGAACATGGTTCTGGCACATCTGAGAGATGGTTCCGGCATGCCCGGCAGGTGATTCCGGAGTGTCCGGCATGTGGTTCTGGCACCTCTGAGAGGTAGTTGCGGCATGCCCGACAGGTGATTCCGGAGTGTTCGCCAATTGGTTCTGGCGTAGCCGGCAGGTCACTTTGCATGTCCGGCTGTGGTTCCAGCGAGTCGAGCCGGTGGTTCCGGCATAGCCGGCAGTTGATTTTGGCGTGTCCACTAGGTGGTTCTGGGGAGTGGATCAGCTGGTTCCGGCATACTCGGCAGGTGGTACCCGCGTGTCCAGAACATGGTTCTGGCAAGTCTGAGAGGTGGTTCCGGCACGCCCGACAGGTGATTCCGGAGCGTCCGCCAAGTGTTTCTGGCGTACCCGGCAGGTGATTTTGGCATGTCCGACCGGTGTTTCTTGCGAGTCGAGCAGGTGGCTCAGGCATGCTCAGCTGGTGCTTCCGGCGTCTCTGGCACGTGGTTCTGGTGTGTCTGAGAGCTGCTTATGGCATATCCGGCAGATGATTCCGGAGTGTCCACCAAGTGTTTCTGGTATACCTGGCACGTGAATTTGGCGTGTCAGGAAGGTGGTTCCGGGTAGTTGAGCAGGTGGATCAGGCGTGCTCGCCAGTGGGTTCAGGTGGGTCTGGCAGGTGGTTTCGGGCTGTTCGGGGAGTGGTTCTGGCATCTCAGGCACATGGTTCTGGCACGTCTGAGAGGTGGTTCCGGCCGGCCCGACAGGTGTTTCCGGAATGTCCGCCAAGTGGTTCTGGCGTAGCTGAAAGGTGATGTTGGCGTGACCGGCAGGTGGTTCCAGCCAGCCCGGCAGGTGATTCCGCAGTGTCCGCCACGTGGTTCTGGCGTACCCGGCAGGTGATTTTGGCGTGTCTGGCAGGTGTTTCTTGCAAGTCGAGCATTTGGCTCAGGCATGATCAGCAGGCGCTTCCGGCGTGTCTGGCACGTGGTTCTGGTGTGTCTGAGAGCTGGTTCTGGCATGTCCGGCAGATGACTCCGGAGTGTCCACCAAGTGGTTGTGGCATACCCGGCAGGTGATTTTAGCGTGTCAGTTAGGTGGTTCCAGCGAGTCGAGTAGGTGGTTCCGGCGTGCTCGGCAGGTGGTTCAGGCGGGTCTGGCAGGTGGTTTCGGTCAGTTCGGGGTGTGGTTCCGGCATCTCAGGCACATGGTTCTGGCACGTCTGATAGGTGGTTCCGGCCGGCCGGACAGGTGTTTCCATGGTGTCCGCCAAGTGGTTCTGGCATAGCTGGCACGTGATGTTGGCGTGACCGGCAGGTGGTTCCAGCCAGCCCGGCAGGTGATTCCGAAGAGTTCACCAAATGGTTGTGGCGTAGCCGGCAGGTGATTTTGGCGTGTCCAGCAGGTGGTTTTGGCGAGTCGAGCAGGTGGTTCTGGAGTGCTCGGCAGGTGCTTCCAGTGTCATTGGCATGTAGTTCCGGCATGTCGGAGAGGTGGCTCCGCCATGCCCGGCAGGTGATTCCGGAGTGTTCGCCAAGTGGTTCTGGCGTAGCCGGCAGGTGATTTGGCATGGCCGGCAATGAGTCCGGCGAGTCGAGCCGGTGGTTCCGCCATGTCCGGCAGGTGGTTCCGGCATGCCCCGCAGGTGATTCCGGAGTGTCCAGCATGTGGTTCTGGCACTTCTGAGAGGTGGTTCCGGCATGCCTGGCAGGTGATACTGGAGTGTCCGGCATTTGGTTCTGGCAAGTCTGAGAGGTGGTTCCGGCACGCCCGACAGGTGATTCCGGAGCTTCCGCCAAGTGTTTCTGGCGTACCCGGCAGGTGATTTTGGCATGTCCGACAGGTGTATCTTGCGAGTCGAGCAGGTGGCTCAGGCATTCTCAGCTGGTGCTTCCAGCACCTCTGGCACGTGGTTCTGGTGTGTCTGACAGCTGGTTCTGGCATCTCCGGCAGATGATTCCGGAGTGTCCACCAAGTGGTTCTGGTAGACCTGGCAGGTGATTTTGGCGTGTCAGGAAGTTGGTTCCGGCTAGTTGAGCAGGTGGATCAGGCGTGCTCGCCAGGGGGTTCAGGCGGGTCTGGCAGGTGGTTTCGGTCTGTTCGGGGAGTGGTTCCGGCATCTCAGGCTCATGGTTCTGGCACGTCTGAGAGGTGGTTCCGGCCGGCCCGACAGGTGTTTCCATGGTGTCCGCCAAGTGGTTCTGGCATAGCTGGCAGGTGATGTTGGCGTGACCGGCAGGTGGTTCCAGCCAGCCTGGCAGGTGATTCCTAAGAGTTCACCAAATGGTTGTGGCGTAGCCGGCAGGTGATTTTGGCGTGTCCAGCAGGTGGTTTTGGCGAGTCGAGCAGGTGGTTCTGGAGTGCTCGGCAGGTGCTTCCGGTGTCATTGGCATGTAGTTCCGGCATGTCTGAGAGGTGGCTCCGCCATGCCCGGCAGGTGATTCCGGAGTGTTCGCCAAGTGGTTCTGGCGTAGCCGGCAGGTGATTTTGCATGGTCGGCAATGGGTCAGGCGAGTCGAACCGGTGGTTCCGCCATGTCCGGCAGGTGGTTCCGGCATGCCCCGCAGGTGATTCCGGAGTGTCCAGCATGTGGTTCCGGCAACTCTGAGAGGTGGTTCCGGCAAGCCCGGCAGGTGATACCGGAGTGTCCGGCATGTGGTTCTGGCACCTCTGAGAGGTTGCTCTGGCATGCCTGGCAGGTGATTCCGGAGTGTCCAGCATGTGGATCTGGCACCTCTGAGAGGTGGTTCCGGCATGCCTGGCAGGTGATAAGGGAGTGTCCGGCATTTGGTTCTGGCACCTCTGAGAGGTGGTTCCGGAATGCCTGGCATGTGATTCCGGAGTGTCTGACGAGTGGTTCTGGCGTTGCCGGCAGTTGATTTAGGCGTGTCCACTAGGTTGTTCTGGGAAGTGGATCAGCTGGTTCCGGCATACTCGGCAGGTGGTACCCGCGTGTCCAGAACATGGTTCTGGCAAGTCTGAGAGGTGGTTCCGGCATGCCCGACAGGTGATTTCGGAGTGTCCGGCATGTGGTTCTGGCATGTCTGAGAGGTGGTTCCGGCATGCCCGACAGGTGATTTCGGAGTGTCCGCCACATGGTTCTGGCGTACCCGGCAGGTGATTTTGGCTTGTCTGGCAGGTGTTTCTTGCAAGTCGAGCATTTGGCTCAGGCATGCTCAGCAGGTGCTTCCGGCGTGTCTGGCACGTGGTTCTGGTGTGTCTGAGATCTGGTTCTGGCATGTCCGGCAGATGATTCCGGAGTGTCCACCAAGTGGTTGTGGCATACCCGGCAGGTGATTTTAGCGTGTCAGTTAGGTGGTTCCAGCGAGTCGAGTAGGTGGTTCAGGCGTGCTCGGCAGTTGGTTCAGGCGGGTCTGTCAGGTGATTTCGGTGTGTTCAGGGTGCGGTTCCAGCATCTCAGGTACATGGTTCTGGCACGTCTGATAGGTGGTTCCGGCTGGCCGACAGGTGTTTCCATGGTATCCGCCAAATGGTTCTGACATAGCCGGCAGGTGATGTTGGCGTGACCGGCAGGTGGTTCCAGCCAGCCCGGCAGGTGATTCCGAAGTGTTCACCAAATGGTTGTGGCGTAGCCGGAAGGTGATTTTGGCGTGTCCAGCAGGTGGTTTTGGCGAGTCGAGCTGGTGGTTCTGGCGTGCTCAACAGGTGCTTCCGGTGTCATTGGCATGTGGTTCCGGCATGTCTGAGAGTTGGTTCCGCCATGCCCGGCAGGTGATTCCGGAGTGTTCGCCACGTGGTTCTGGCATACCGGGCAGGTGATTTTGGCGTGTCTGGCAGGTGTTTCTTGCAAGTCGAGCATTTGGCTCAGGCATGCTCAGCAGGTGCTTCCAGCGTGTCTGGCACGTTGTTGTGGCGTGTCTGAGGGCTGGTTCTGGCATGTCCGGCAGATGATTCCGGAGTGTCCACCAAGTGGTTGTGGCATAGCCGGCAGGTGATTTTAGCGTGTCAGGTAGGTGGTTCCAGCGAGTCGAGTAGGTGGTTCCGGCTTGCTCGGCAGGCGGTTCAGGCGGGTCTGGCAGGTGGTTTCGGTCTGTTCGGGGTGTGGTTCCGGCATCTCAGGCACATGGTTCTGGCACGTCTGATAGGTGGTTCCGCCGGACCGACAAATGTTTCCATGGTGTCCGCCAAGTGGTTCTGGCATAGCTGTCAGGTGATGTTGACGTGACCGGCAGGTGGTTCCAGCCAGCCAGGCAGGTGATTCCGAAGATTTCACCAAATGGTTGTGGCGTAGCCAGCAGGTGATTTTGGCGTGTCCAGCAGGTGGTTTTGGCGAGTCGAGCCGGTGGTTCTGGAGTGCTCGGCAGGTGCTTCCGCTGTCATTGGCATGTGGTTCCGGCATGTCTGAGAGATGGTTCCGGCATGCCCGGCAGGTGATTCCGGGGTGTCCGGCATGTGGTTCTGGCACCTCTCAGAGGAGGTTCCGGCATTCCCGGCAGGTGGTACCGGCGTGTCCGGAACTTGGTTCTGGAAAGTCTGAGAGGTGGTTCCGGCATGCCCGACAGGTGATTCCTGATTGTTCGCCAAGTGGTTCTGGCGTAGCCGGCTGGACATTTTGCATGTCCGGTGGTGGATCCGGCGAGTCGAGCCGGTGGTTCCGGCGTGTCCAGCAGGTGTTTCCGATTTGTCCGTTAGGTGGTTCTGGCGTGACCGGCACGAGGTTCAGGCACGTCTGAGAGTTGGTTCCGGCATGCCCGGCAGGTGGTTCCGGAGTGTTCGCCAAGTGGTTCTGGTGTAGCCGGCAGGTGATTTTGCATGTCCGGCAATGGTTCCGGCGAGTCGAGCCGGTGGTTCCGGCATGTCCGGCAGGTTGTTCCGGCATGCCCGGCAGGTGATTCCGGAGTGTCCGGCATGTGGTTCTGGCACCTCTGAGAGGTGGTTCCGGCATGCCCGGCAGGTGATACCGGAGTGTCCGGCATGTGGTTCTGGCACCTCTGAGACGTTGCTCTGGCATGCCCGGCAGGTGATACCGGAGTTTCCGGCATTTGGTTCTGGCACCTCTGAGAGGTGGTTCCGTGATGCCTGGCATGTGATTCCGGAGTGTCTGCCGAGTGGTTCTGAAGTGTCCAGCAGGTGTTTCCGGTCCGTCCGGCAGGTGGTTGTGGCGTGTCCGGCACGAGGTTCTGGCACGTCTGAGAGGTGGTTCCGGAATGCCTGGCATGTGATTCCGGAGTGTCTGCCGAGTGGTTCTGGCGTATTCGGCCGGTGATTTTGGCGTGTCCAGAAGGTGGTTTTGGCGAGTCGAGCAGGTGGTTCTGGCGTGCTCGGCAGGTGCTTCCGCTGTCATTGGCATGTTTTTCCGGCATGTCTGAGAGGTGGTTCCGCCATGCCCGGCAGGTGATTCCGGAGTGTTCGCCAAGTGGTTCTGGCGTAGCCGGCAGGTGATTTTGCATGTCCGGCAATGGTTCCGTCGAGTCGAGCCGGTGGTTCCGGCATGTCCAGCAGGTGGTTCCGGCATGCCCGGCAGGTGATTCCGGAGTGTCTGGCATGTGGTTCTGGCACCTCTGAGAGGTGGTTCCGGCATGCTCGGCAGGTGATTCCGGAGTGTCCGGCATGTGGTTCTGGCACCTCTGAGAGGTGGTTCCGGCATGCCCGACAGGTGATTCCTTAGCGTTTGCCAAGTGGTTCTGGCGTAGCCGGCAGGTCATTTTGCATGTCCGGTGGTGGTTCCGGCCAGTCGAGCCGGTGGTTCCGGCGTTTCCAACAGGTGTTTCCGGTCTGTCCGGCAGGTGGTTCTGGCGTGACCGGCACGAGGTTCTGGCACGTCTGAGAGTTGTTTCCGGCATGCCCGACAGGTGATTCCGGAGTGTCCGCCACGTGGTTCTGGCGTACCCGGCAGGTGATTTTGGCGTGTCTGGCAGGTGCTTCTTGCAAGTCGAGCATTTGGCTCAGGCATGATCAGCAGGTGCTTCCGGCGTGTCTGGCACGTGGTTCTGGTGTGTCTGAGAGCTGGTTCTGGCATGACCGGCAGATGATTCCGGAGTGTCCACCAAGTGGTTCTTGTATACCTGGCAGGTGATTTTGGCGTGTCAGGTAGGTGGTTCCAGCGAGTCGAGTACGTGGTTCCGGCGTGCTCGGCAGGTGGTTCAGGCGGGTCTGGCAGGTGGTTTCGGGCTGTTCGGGGTGTGGTTCCGGCATCTCAGGCACATGGTTCTGGCACGTCTGATAGGTGGTTCCGGCCGGCCCGACAGGTGTTTCCATGGTGTCCGCCAAGTGGTTCTGGCATATCTGGCAGGTGATGTTGGCGTGACCGGCAGGTGGTTAAAGCCAGCCCGGCAGGTGATTCCGAAGAGTTCACCAAATGGTTGTGGCGTAGCCGGCATGTGATTTTGGCGTGTCCAGCAGGTGGTTTTGGCGAGTCGAGCAGGTGGTTCTGGAGTGCTCGGCAGGTGCTTCCAGTGCCATTGGCATGTAGTTCCGGCATGTCGGAGAGGTGGCTCCGCCATGCCCGGCAGGTGATTCCGGAGTGTTCGCCAAGTGGTTCTGGCGTAGCCGGCAGGTGATTTTGCATGGCCGGCAATGGGTCCGGCGAGTCGAGCCGGTGGTTCCGCCATGTCCGGCAGGTGGTTCCGGCATGCCCCGCAGGTGATTCCGGAGTGTCCAGCATGTGGTTCTGGCACGTCTGAGAGTTGGTTCCGGCATGCCCGACAGGTGATTTCGGAGTGTCTGCCACCTGGTTGTGCCGTAACGGGCAGGTGATTTTGGCGTGTCTGGCAGGTGTTTCTTGCAAGCCGAGCATGTGGCTCAGGCATGATCAGCAGGTGCTTCCGGCGTGTCCTGCACGTGGTTCTGGTGTGTCTGAGAGCTGGTTCTGGCATGTCCGGAAGATGACTCCGGAGTGTCCACCAAGTGGTTGTGGCATACCCGGCAGGTGATTTTAGCGTGTCAGGTAGGTGGTTCCAGCGAGTCGAGTAGGTGGTTCCGGGGTTCTCGGCACGTGTTTCAGGCTGGTCTGGCTGGTGGTTTCGGTCTGTTCGGGGTGTGGTTCCGGCATCTCAGGCACATGGTTCTGGCACGTCTGATAGGTGGTTCCGGCCGGCCCGACAGGTGTTTCCATGGTGTCCGCCAAGTGGTTCTGGCATAGCTGGCACGTGATGTTGTCGTGACCGGCAGGTGGTTCCAGCCAGCCCGGCAGTTGATTCCGAAGAGTTCAACAAATGGTTGTGGCGTAGCCGGCAGGTGATTTTGGAATGTGCAGCAGGTGTTTCCGGTCTGTCCGGCAGGTGGTTCTGGCGTGACCGGCACGAGGTTCTGGCACGTCTGAGAGTTGGTTCCGGCATGTCCGACAGGTGATTCCGGAGTTTCCGCCACGTGGTTCTGGCGTACCGGGCAGGTGATTTTGGCGTGTCTGGCAGGTGTTTCTTGCAAGTCGAGCATTTGGCTCAGGCATGCTCAGCAGGTGCTTCTGGCGTGTCCGGCACGTGGTTCTGGTGTGTCTGAGAGCTGGTTCTGGCATGTCCGGCAGATGATTCCGGAGTATCCACCAAGTGGTTGTGGCATACCCGGCAGGTGATTTTAGCCTGTCAGTTATTTTGTTCTGGCGAGTCGAATAGGTGGTTCCGGCGTGCTCGGCATGTGTTTCAGGCGGGTCTGGCAGGTAGTTTCGGTCTGTTCGGGGTGTGGTTCCGGCATCTCAGGCACATGGTTCTGGCACGTCTGATAGGTGGTTCCGGCCGGCCCGACAGGTGTTTCCAAGGTGTCCGCCAAGTGGTTCTGGCATAGCTGGCAGGTGATGTCTCCTATGGGCGTGACCGGCAGGTGGTTCCAGCCAGCCCGGCAGGTGATTCCGAAGTGTTCACCAAATGGTTGTGGCGTAGCCGGAAGGTGATTTAGGCGTGTCCATCAGGTGGTTTTGGCGAGTCGAGCAGGTGGTTCTGGCGTGCTCGGCAGGTGCTTCTGGTGTCATTGGCATGTGGTTCCGGCATGTCTGAGAGTTGGTTCCGCCATGCCCGGCAGGTTATTCCGGAGTGTTCGCCAAGTGGTTCTGGCGTAGCCGGCAGGTGATTTTGCATGTCCGGCAATGGTTCCGGCGAGTCGAGCCGGTGGTTCCGGCATGTCCGGCAGGTGGTTCCGGCATGCCCCGCAGGTGATTCCGGAGTGTCCGGCATGTGGTTCTGGCACCTCTGAGAGGTGGTTCCGGCATGCCCGGCAGGTGCTACCGGAGTGTTCGCCAAGTGGTTCTGGCGTAGCCGGCTGGTGATTTTGCATGTCCGGCAATGGTTCCGGCGAGTCGAGCCGGTGGTTCCGGAATGTCCGGCAGGTGGTTCCGGCATGTCCGGCAGGTGGTTCCGGCATGTCCAGCACGTGGTTCCGGCATGCCCGGCAGGTGATTCCGGAGTGTCCGGCATGTGGTTCTGGCACCTCTGAGAGGTGGTTCCGGCATGCCCGGCAGGTGATACCGGAGTGTTCGCCAAGTGGTTCTGGCGTAGTCGGCAGGTGATTTTGCATGTCCGGCAATGGTTCCGGCCAGTCGAGCCGATGGTTCCGGCATGTCCGGCAGGTGGTTCCGGCTTGCCCGGCAGGTGATTCCGGAGTGTCCGGCATGTGGTTCTGGCACCTCTGAGAGGTGGTTCCGGCATGCCCGGCAGGTGATACCGGAGTCTCCGGCATTTGGTTCTGGCACCTCTGAGAGGTGGTTCCGGAATGCCTGGCATGTGATTCCGGAGTGTCTGCCGAGTGGTTCTGGCGTAGCCGGCCAGTGATTTTGGCGTGTCCAGAAGGTGGTTTGGGCGAGTCGAGCAGGTGGTTCTGGCATGCTCGGCAGGTGCTTCCGGTGTCATTGGCATGTTTTTCCGGCATGTCTGAGAGGTGGTTCCGCCATGCCCGGCAGGTGATTCCGGAGTGTTCGCCAAGTGGTTCTGGCGTAGCCGGCAGGTGATTTTGCATGTCCGGCAATGGTTCCGTCGAGTCGAGCCGGTGGTTCCGGCATGTCCGGCAGGTGGTTCCGGCATGCCCGGCAGGTGATTCCGGAGTGTCTGGCATGTGGTTCTGGCACCTCTGAGAGGTGGTTCCGGCATGCCCGGCAGGTGATTCCGGAGTGTCCGGCATGTGGTTCTGGCACCTCTGAGAGGTGGTTCCGGCATGCCCGACAGGTGATTCCTTAGCGTTTGCCAAGTGGTTCTGGCGTAGCCGGCAGGTCATTTTGCATGTCCGGTGGTGGTTCCGGCCAGTCGAGCCGGTGGTTCCGGCGTTTCCAACAGGTGTTTCCGGTCTGTCCGGCAGGTGGTTCTGGCGTGACCGGCACGAGGTTCTGGCACGTCTGAGAGTTGTTTCCGGCATGCCCGACAGGTGATTCCGGAGTGTCCGCCACGTGGTTCTGGCGTACCCGGCAGGTGATTTTGGCGTGTCTGGCAGGTGCTTCTTGCAAGTCGAGCATTTGGCTCAGGCATGATCAGCAGGTGCTTCCGGCGTGTCTGGCACGTGGTTCTGGTGTGTCTGAGAGCTGGTTCTGGCATGTCCGGCAGATGATTCCGGAGTGTCCACCAAGTGGTTCTGGCGTAGCTGGCAGGTGATGTTGGCGTTACCGGCAGGTGGTTCCAGCCAGCCCGGCATGTGATTCCGGAGTGTCTGCCGCGTGGTTCTGGCGTAGCCGGCAGGTGATTTTGGCGTGTCCAGCAGGTGGTTTTGGCGAGTCGAGCAGGTGGTTCTGGCGTGCTCAGCAGGTGCTTCCGGTGTCATTGGCATGTGGTTCCGGCATGTCTGAGAGGTGGTTCCGCCATGCCCGGCAGGTGATTCCGGAGTGTTCGCCAAGTGGTTCTGGCGTAGCCAGCAGGTGATTTTGCATGTCCGGCAATGGTTCCGGCGAGTCGAGCCGGTGGCTCCTTCATGTCCGGCAGGTGATTCCGGCATGTCCAGCAGGTGGTTCCGGCATGCCCGGCAGGTGATACCGGAGTCTCCGGCATTTGGTTCTGGCACCTCTGAGAGGTGGTTCCGGAATGCCTGGCATGTGATTCCGGAGTGTCTGCCGAGTGGTTCTGGCGTAGCCGGCAGTTGATTTTGGCGTGTCCACTAGGTGGTTCTGGGGAGTAGATCAGCTGGTTCCGGCTTACTCGGCAGGTGGTACCGGCCTGTCCAGAACATGGTTCTGGCAAGTCTGAGAGGTGGTTCCGGCACGCCCGACAGGTGATTCCGGAGCGTCCGCCCAGTGTTTCTGGCGTACCCGGCAGGTGATTTTGGCATGTCCGACAGGTGTTTCTTGCTAGTCGAACAGGTGGCTCAGGCATGCTCAGCTGGTGCTTCCGGCGTCTCTGGCACGTGGTTCTGGTGTGTCTGAGAGCTGGTTCCGGCATGTCCGGCAGATGATTCCGGAGTGTCCACCAAGTGGTTCTGGTATACCTGGCAGGTGATTTTGGCGTGTCCAGGAGGTGGTTCCGGCGAGCTCGGCAGGTGGTTCCGGCATGTCCGGAACATGGTTCTGGCACGTCTGAGAGATGGTTCCGGCATGCCCGGCAGGTGATTCCGGAGTGTCTGCCACGTGGTTCTCGCATACCCGGCAGGTGATTTTGGCGTGTCTGGCAGGTGTTTCTTGCAAGTCGAGCATGTGGCTCACGCATGCTCAGCAGGTGCTTCCGGCATGTCCGGCACGTGGTTTTGGTGTGTCAGACGGCTGGTTCTGGCATTTCCGGTAGATGATTCCGGAGTGTCCACCAAGTGGTTCTTGTAGACCTGGCAGGTGATATTGGCGTGTCTGGAAGGTGGTTCCGGCTAGTTGAGCAGGTGGATCAGGCGTGCTATACAGGGGGTTCAGGTGGGTCTGGCAGGTGGTTTCGGTCTTTTCGGGGTGTGGTTCTGGCATCTCAGGCACATGGTTCTGGCACGTCTGAGAGGTGGTTGCGGCCGGGCCTACAGGTGTTTCCGGAGTGTCCGCCAAGTGGTTCCGGCGTAGCTGAAAGGTCATGTTGGCGTGAATGGCAGGTGGTTCCAGCCAGCCCGTCAGGTGATTCCGGAGTGTCTGCTGAGTGGTTCTGGCGTAGCCGGAAGGTGATTTTGGCGTGTCCAGCAGGTGGTTCCGGCGAGCTCGGCAGGTGGTACCGGCGTGTCCGGAACATGGTTCTGGCACGTCTGAGAGATGGTTCCGGCATGCCCGGCAGGTGATTCCGGAGTGTCCGGCATGTGGTTCCGGCACCTCTGAGATGTGGTTCCGGCATGCCCGGCAGTTGGTTACGGAGGGTCTGCCGAGTGGTTCTGGAGTAGCCGGCAGGTGATTCTGGCGTTTCCAGCAGGTGGTTCTGGGGAGTGGATCAGGTGGTTCCGGCATACTCGGCAGGTGGTACCGGCGTGTCCGGAACTTGGTTCTGGCAAGTCTGAGAGGTGGTTCCAGCATGCCCGACAGGTGATTCCGGAGTGTTGGCCAAGTGGTTCTGGCGTAGCCGGCAGGTCATTTTGCATGTCCGGTGGTGGTTCCGGCGAGTCGAGCCTGTGGTTCTGGCGTAGCCGGCAGTTGATTTTGGCGTGTCCACTAGGTGGTTCTGGGGAGTGGATCAGCTGGTTCCGGCATACTCGGCAGGTGGTACCCGCGTGTCCAGAACATGGTTCTGGCAAGTCAGAGAGGTGGTTCCGGCATGCCCGGCAGTTGATTCCAGAGTGTCCGGCATGCGGTTCTGACACCTCTGAGAGGTGGTTCTGGCATGCCTGGCAGGTGATACCGGAGTGTCCGGCATGTGGTGCTGGCACCTCTGAGAGGTTGCTCTGGCATGCCCGGCAGGTGATTCCGGAGTGTCCAGTATGTGGATCTGGCACCTCTGAGAGGTGGTTCCGGCATGCCTGGCAGGTGATAAGGGAGTGTCCGGCATTTGGTTCTGGCACCTCTGAGAGGTGGTTCCGGAAAGCCTGGCATGTGATTCCGGAGTGTCTGACGAGTGGTTCTGGCATTGCCGGCAGTTGATTTCGGCGTGTCCACTAGGTTGTTCTGGGGAGTGGATCAGCTGGTTCCGGCATACTCGGCAGGTGGTACCCGCGTGTCCAGAACATGGTTCTGGCAAGTCTGAGAGGTGGTTCCGGCATGCCCGACAGGTGATTTCGGAGTGTCCGGCATGTGGTTCTGGCATGTCTGAGAGGTGGTTCCGGCACGCCCGACAGGCGATTCCGGAGCGTCCGCCAAGTGTTTCTGGCGTACCCGGCAGGTGATTTTGTCATGTCCGACCGGTGTTTCTTGCGAGTCGAGCAGGTGGCTCAGGCATGCTCAGCTGGTGCTTCCGGCGTCTCTGGCACGTGGTTCTGGTGTGTCTGAGAGCTGCTTATGGCATATCCGGCAGATGATTCCGGAGTGTCCACCAAGTGTTTCTGGTATACCTGGCACGTGAATTTGGCGTGTCAGGAAGGTGGTTCCGGGTAGTTGAGCAGGTGGATCAGGCGTGCTCGCCAGTGGGTTCAGGTGGGTCTGGCAGGTGGTTTCGGGCTGTTCGGGGAGTGGTTCTGGCATCTCAGGCACATGGTTCTGGCACGTCTGAGAGGTGGTTACGGCCGGCCCGACAGGTGTTTCCGGAATGTCCGCCAAGTGGTTCTGGCGTAGCTGAAAGGTGATGTTGGCGTGACCGGCAGGTGATTCCAGCCAGCCCGGCAGGTGATTCCGCAGTGTCCGCCACGTGGTTCTGGCGTCCCCGTCAGGTGATTTTGGCGTGTCTGGCAGGTGCTTCTTGCAAGTCGAGCATTTGGCTCAGGCATGATCAGCAGGTGCTTCCGGCGTGTCTGGCACGTGGTTCTGGTGTGTTTGAGAGCTGGTTCTGGCATGTCCGGCAGATGATTCCTTAGTGTCCACCAAGTGGTTGTGGCATACCCGGCAGGTGATTTTAGCGTGTCAGGTAGGTGGTTCCAGCGAGTCGAGTAGGTGGTTCCGGCGTGCTCGGCAGGTGGTTCAGGCGGGTCTGGCAGGTGGTTTCGGTCAGTTCGGGGTGTGGTTCCGGCATCTCAGGCACATGGTTCTGGCACGTCTGATAGGTGGTTCCGGCCGGCCGGACAGGTGTTTCCATGGTGTCCGCCAAGTGGTTCTGGCATAGCTGGCACGTGATGTTGGCGTGACCGGCAGGTGGTTCCAGCCAGCCCGGCAGGTGATTCCGAAGAGTTCACCAAATGGTTGTGGCGTAGCCGGCAGGTGATTTTGGCGTGTCCAGCAGGTGGTTTTGGCGAGTCGAGCAGGTGGTTCTGGAGTGCTCGGCAGGTGCTTCCAGTGTCATTGGCATGTAGTTCCGGCATGTCGGAGAGGTGGCTCCGCCATGCCCGGCAGGTGATTCCGGAGTGTTCGCCAAGTGGTTCTGGCGTAGCCGGCAGGTGATTTGGCATGGCCGGCAATGAGTCCGGCGAGTCGAGCCGGTGGTTCCGCCATGTCCGGCAGGTGGTTCCGGCATGCCCCGCAGGTGATTCCGGAGTGTCCAGCATGTGGTTCTGGCACTTCTGAGAGGTGGTTCCGGCATGCCTGGCAGGTGATACTGGAGTGTCCGGCATTTGGTTCTGGCAAGTCTGAGAGGTGGTTCCGGCACGCCCGACAGGTGATTCCGGAGCTTCCGCCAAGTGTTTCTGGCGTACCCGGCAGGTGATTTTGGCATGTCAGACAGGTGTATCTTGCGAGTCGAGCAGGTGGCTCAGGCATTGTCAGCTGGTGCTTCCAGCGCCTCTGGCACGTGGTTCTGGTGTGTCTGACAGCTGGTTCTGGCATCTCCGGCAGATGATTCCGGAGTGTCCACCAAGTGGTTCTGGTAGACCTGGCAGGTGATTTTGGCGTGTCAGGAATTTGGTTCCGGCTAGTTGAGCAGGTGGATCAGGCGTGCTCGCCAGGGGGTTCAGGCGGGTCTGGCAGGTGGTTTCGGTCTGTTCGGGGAGTGGTTCCGGCATCTCAGGCTCATGGTTCTGGCACGTCTGAGAGGTGGTTCCGGCCGGCCCGACAGGTGTTTCCATGGTGTCCGCCAAGTGGTTCTGGCATAGCTGGCAGGTGATGTTGGCGTGACCGGCAGGTGGTTCCAGCAAGCCCGGCACGTGATTCCGAAGTGTTCACCAAATGGTTGTGGCGTAGCGGGAAGGTGATTTAGGCGTGTCCATCAGGTGGTTTTGGCAAGTCGAGCAGGTGGTTCTGGCGTGCTCGGCAGGTGCTTCCGGTGTCATTGGCATGTGGTTCCGGCATGTCTGAGAGTTGGTTCCGCCATGCCCGGCAGGTGATTCCGGAGTGTTGGCCAAGTGGTTCTGGCGTAGCCGGCAGGTGATTTTGCATGTCCGGCAATGGTTCCGGCGAGTCGAGCTGGTGGTTCCGGCATGTCCGGCAGGTGGTTCCGGCATGCCCGGCAGGTGATTCCGGAGTGTCCGGCATGTGGTTCTGGCACCTCTGAGAGGTGGTTCCGGCAAGCCCGGCAGGTGATACCGGAGTGTCCGGCATGTGGTTCTGGCACCTCTGAGACGTTGCTCTGGCATGCCCGGCAGGTGATACCGGAGTGTCCGGCATTTGGTTCTGGCACCTCTGAGAGGTGGTTCCGGGATGCCTGGCATGTGATTCCGGAGCGTCCGCCAAGTGTTTCTGGCGTACGCGGCAGGTGATTTTGGCATGTCCGACAGGTGTATCTTGCGAGTCGAGCAGGTGGCTCAGGCATGCTCAGCTGGTGCTTCCGGCGTCTCTGGCACGTGCTTCTGGTGTGTCTGAGAGCTGGTTCTGACATGTCCGGCAGATGATTCCGGAGTGTCCACCAAGTGGTTGTGGCATACCCGGCAGGTGATTTTAGCGTGTCAGGTAGGTGGTTCCAGCGAGTCGAGTAGGTGGTTCCGGCGTGCTCGGCAGGTGGTTCAGGCGGGTCTGGCAGGTGTTTTCGGTCTGTTCGGGGTGTGGTTCCGGCATCTGAGGCACATGGTTCTGGCATGTCTGATAGGTGGTTCCGGCCGGCCCGACAGGTGTTTCCATGGTGTCCGCCAAGTGGTTCTGGCATAGCTGGCACGTGATGTTGGCGTGACCGGCAGGTGGTTCCAGCCAGCCAGGCAGGTGATTCCTAAGAGTTCACCAAATGGTTGTGGCGTAGCCGGCAGGTGATTTTGGCGTGTCCAGCAGGTGGTTTTGGCGAGTCGAGCAGGTGGTTCTGGAGTGCTCGGCAGGTGCTTCCGGTGTCATTGGCATGTAGTTCCGGCATGTCTGAGAGGTGGCTCCGCCATGCCCGGCAGGTGATTCCGGAGTGTTCGCCAAGTGGTTCTGGCGTAGCCGGCAGGTGATTTTGCATGGTCGGCAATGGGTCAGGCGAGTCGAACCGGTGGTTCCGCCATGTCCGGCAGGTGGTTCCGGCATGCCCCGCAGGTGATTCCGGAGTGTCCAGCATGTGGTTCTGGCACCTCTGAGAGGTTGCTCTGGCATGCCCGGCAGGTGATACCGGAGTGTCCGGCATGTGGTTCTGGCACCTCTGAGAGGTTGCTCTGGCATGCCCGGCAGGTGATTCCGGAGTGTCCAGCATGTGGATCTGGCACCTCTGAGAGGTGGTTCCGGCATGCCTGGCAGGTGATAAGGGAGTGTCCGGCATTTGGTTCTGGCACCTCTGAGAGGTGGTTCCGGAATGCCTGGCATGTGATTCCGCAGTGTCTGACGAGTGGTTCTGGCATTGCCGGCAGTTGATTTCGGCGTGTCCACTAGGTTGTTCTGGGGAGTGGATCAGCTGGTTCCGGCATACTCGGCAGGTGGTACCCGCGTGTCCAGAACATGGTTCTGGCAAGTCTGAGAGGTGGTTCCGGCATGCCCGACAGGTGATTTCGGTGTGTCCGGCATGTGGTTCTGGCATGTCTGAGAGGTGGTTCCGGCATGCCCGGCAGGTGATTCCGGAGTGTTCGCCAAGTGGTTCTGGCATAGCCGGCAGGTGATTTTGCATGGCCGGCAATGGGTCCGGCGAGTCGAGCCGGTGGTTCCGCCATGTCCGGCAGGTGGTTCCGGCATGCCCCGCAGGTGATTCCGGAGTGTCCAGCATGTGGTTCTGGCACGTCTGAGAGTTGGTTCCGGCATGCCCGACAGGTGATTTCGGAGTGTCTGCCACGGGGTTGTGGCGTAACGGGCAGGTGATTTTGGCGTGTCTGGCAGGTGTTTCTTGCAAGCCGAGCATGTGGCTCAGGCATGATCAGCTGGTGCTTCCGGCGTGTCCTGCACGTGGTTCTGGTGTGTCTGAGAGCTGGTTCTGGCATGTCCGGAAGATGACTCCGGAGTGTCCACCAAGTGGTTGTGGCATACCCGGCAGGTGATTTTAGCGTGTCAGGTAGGTGGTTCCAGCGAGTCGAGTAGGTGGTTCCGGGGTTCTCGGCACGTGTTTCAGGCTGGTCTGGCTGGTGGTTTCGGTCTGTTCGGGGTGTGGTTCCGGCATCTCAGGCACATGGTTCTGGCACGTCTGATAGGTGGTTCCGGCCGGCCCGACAGGTGTTTCCATGGTGTCCGCCAAGTGGTTCTGGCATAGCTGGCACGTGATGTTGTCGTGACCGGCAGGTGGTTCCAGCCAGCCCGGCAGGTGATTCCGAAGAGTTCAACAAATTGTTGTGGCGTAGCCGGCAGGTGATTTTGGAATGTGCAGCAGGTGTTTCCGGTCTGTCCGGCAGGTGGTTCTGGCGTGACCGGCACGAGGTTCTGGCATGTCTGAGAGTTGGTTCCGGCATGTCCGACAGGTGATTCCGGAGTTTCCGCCACGTGGTTCTGGCGTACCGGGCAGGTGATTTTGGCGTGTCTGGCAGGTGTTTCTTGCAAGTCGAGCATTTGGCTCAGGCATGCTCAGCAGGTGCTTCTGGCGTGTCCGGCACGTGGTTCTGGTGTGTCTGAGAGCTGGTTCTGGCATGTCCAGCAGATGATTCCGGAGTATCCACCAAGTGGTTGTGGCATACCCGGCCGGTGATTTTAGCCTGTCAGGTATTTTGTTCTGGCGAGTCGAATAGGTGGTTCCGGCGTGCTCGGCATGTGTTTCAGGCGGGTCTGGCAGGTAGTTTCGGTCTGTTCGGGGTGTGGTTCCGGCATCTCAGGCACATGGTTCTGGCACGTCTGATAGGTGGTTCGGGCCGGCCCGACAGGTGTTTCCAAGGTGTCCGCCAAGTGGTTCTGGCATAGCTGGCAGGTGATGTTGGTGTGACCGGCAGGTGGTTCCAGCCAGCCCGGAAGGTGATTCCGAAGTGTTCACCAAATGGCTGTGGCGTAGCCGTAAAGTGATTTTGGCGTGTCCAGCAGGTGGTTTTGGCGAGTCGAGCAGGTGGTTCTGGCGTGCCCGGCAGGTGCTTCCGGTGTCATTGGCATGTGGTTCCGGCATGTCTGAGAGGTGGTTCCGCCATGCCTGGCAGGTGATTCCGGAGTGTCCGGCATGTGGTTCTGGCACCTCTGAGAGGTGGTTCCGGCATGCCCGGCAGGTGATTTTAGCGTGTCAGGTAGGTGGTTGCGGTGAGTCGAGAAGGTGGTTCCGGCGTGCTCGGCAGGTGGTTCAGGCGGGTCTGGCAGGTGGTTTCGGTCTTTTCGGGGTGTCGTTCCGGCATCTCAGGCACATGGTTCTGGCACGTCTGAGAGGTGGCTCCGGCCGGCCCGACAGGTGTTTCCATGGTGTCCGAAAAGTGGTTCTGGCATAGCTGGCATGTGATGTTGGCGTGACCGGCAGGTGGTTCCAGCCAGCCCGGCAGGTGATTCCGAAGAGTTCACCAAATGGTTGTGGCGTAGCCGGCAGGTGATTTTGGCGTGTCCAGCAGGTGGTTTTGGCGAGTCGAGCAGGTGGTTCTGGCGTGCTCGGCAGGTGCTTCTCGGTGTCATTGGCATGTGGTTCCTGCATGTCTGAGAGGTGTTTCTGGCATGCCCGGCAGGTGGTTCCGGAGTGTCTGTCGAGTGGTTCTGGAGCCAGCCTGGCAGGTGATTCCGAAGAGTTCACCAAATGGTTGTGGCGTAGCCGGCAGGTGATTTTGGCGTGTCTGGAATGTGGTTCCGGCTAGTTGAGCAGGTGGATCAGGCGTGCTCGCCAGGGGGTTCAGGCGGGTCTGGCAGGTGTTTTCGGTCTATTCGGGGAGTGGTTCCGGCATCTCAGTCACATGGTTCTGGCACGTATGAGAGGTGGTTGCGGCCGGCCCGACAGGTGTTTCCGGAGTGACCGCCAAATGGTTCTGGCGTAGCTGAAAGGTGATGTTGGCGTGACCGGCAGGTGGTTCCAGCCAGCCCGGCAGGTGATTCCGGAGTGTCCGGCATGTGGTTCTGGCACCTCTGAGAGGTGGTTCCGGCATGCCTGGCAGGTGATACCGGAGTGTCCGTGTTTTGTTTCTGGCACCTCTGAGAGGTGGTTCCGGAATGCCTGGCATGTGATTCCGGAGTGTCTGCCGAGTGGTTCTGGTGTAGCCAGCAGGTGATTTTAGCGTGTCGAGCAGGTGGTTCCGGCGAGCTAGGCAGGTGGTTCTGGCATGTCCAGAACATGGTTCTGGCACGTCTGAGAGATGGTTCCGGCATGCCCGGCAGGTGATTCCGGAGTGTCCGGCATGTGGTTCTGGCACGTCTGAGAGATGGTTCCGGCATGCCCGGCAGGTGATTCCGGAGTGTCCAGCATGTGGTTCTGGCACGTCTGAGAGATGGTTCCGGCATGCCCGGCAGGTGGTTCCGGAGTGTCTGCCGAGTGGTTCTCGCGTAGTCGGCAGGTGATTCTGGCGTGTCCAGCAGGTGGTTCTGGGGAGTGGAACAGGTGGTTCCGGCATACTCGACAGGTGGTACCGTCGTGTCCGGAACATGGTTCTGGCAAGTCTGAGAGGCGGTTCCGACATGCCCGACCGGTGATTCCGGAGTGTTCGCCAAGTGGTTCTGGCGTAGCCGGCAGGTCATTTTGCATGTCCGGCGGTGGTTCCGGCGAGTTGAGCTGGTGGTTCCGGCGTGTCCGGCAGGTGTTTCCGGTCTGTCCGGCAGGTGGTTCTGGCGTGACCGGCACGAGGTTTTGGCACGTCTGAGAGTTGGTTCCGGCATGCCCGACAGGTGATTCTGGAGTGTCCGTCACGTGGTTCTGGCGTAGCCGACTGGTGATTTTGGCGTGTCTGGCAGGTGTTTCTTGCAAGTCGAGCATTTGGCTCAGGAATGCTCAGCAGGTGCTTTCGGCGTGTCTGGCACGTGGTTCTCGTTTGTCTGAGAGCTGGTTCTGGCATGTCCGGCAGATGATTCCGGAGTGTCCACCAAGTGGTTGTGGCATACCCGGCAGGTGATTTTAGCGTGTCAGGTAGGTGGTTCCAGCGAGTCGAGTAGGTGGTTCCGGCGTGCTCGGCAGGTGGTTAAGGCGGGTCTGGCAGGTGGTTTCGGTCTGTTCGGGGTGTGGTTCCGGCATCTGAGGCACATGGTTCTGGCACGTCTGATAGGTGGTTCCGGCCGGCCCGACAGGTGTTTCCATGGTGTCCGCCAAGTGGTTCTGGCATAGCTGGCAGGTGATGTGGGCGTGACCGGCAGGTGGTTCCAGCCAGCGCGGCAGGTGATTCCGAAGTGTTCACCAAATGGCTGTGGCGTAGCCGTAAGGTGATTTTGGCGTGTCCAGCAGGTGGTTTTGGCGAGTCGAGCAGGTGGTTCTGGCGTGCCCGGCAGGTGCTTCCGGTGTCATTGGCATGTGGTTCCGGCATGTCTGAGAGGTGGTTCCGCCATGCCCGGCAGGTGATTCCGGAGTGTCCAGCATGTGGTTCTGGCACCTCTGAGAGGTGGTTCCGGCATGCCCGGCAGGTGATTTTAGCGTGTCAGGTAGGTGGTTGCGGTGAGTCAAGAAGGTGGTTCCGGCGTGCTCGGCAGGTGGTTCAGGCGGGTCTGGCAGGTGGTTTCGGTCTTTTCGGGGTGTGGTTCCGGCATCTGAGGCACATGGTTCTGGCACGTCTGATAGGTGGTTCCGGCCGGCCCGACAGGTGTTTCCGTGGTGTCCGAAAAGTGGTTCTGGCATAGCTGGCATGTGATGTTGACGTGACCGGCAGGTGGTTCCAGCCAGCCCGGCAGGTGATTCCGAAGACTTCACCAAATGGTTGTGGCGTAGCCGGCAGGTGATTTCGGCGTGTCCAGCAGGTGGTTTTGGCGAGTCGAGCAGGTGGTTCTGGCGTGCTCGGCAGGTGCTTCTGGTGTCATTGGCATGTGGTTCCGGCATGTCTGAGAGGTGGTTCTGGCATGCCCGGCAGGTGGTTCCGGAGTGTCTGTCGAGTGGTTCTGGAGCCAGCCTGGCAGGTGATTCCGAAGAGTTCACCAAATGGTTGTGGCGTAGCCGGCAGGTGATTTTGGCGTGTCTGGAATGTGGTTCCGGCTAGTTGAGCAGGTGGATCAGGCGTGCTCGCCAGGGGGTTCAGGCGGGTCTGGCAGGTGTTTTCGGTCTATTCGGGGAGTGGTTCCGGCATCTCAGTCACATGGTTCTGGCACGTATGAGAGGTGGTTGCGGCCGGCCCGACAGGTGTTTCCGGAGTGACCGCCAATTGGTTCTGGCGTAGCTGAAAGGTGATGTTGGCGTGACCGGCAGGTGGTTCCAGCCAGCCCGGCAGGTGATTCCGGAGTGTCCGGCATGTGGTTCTGGCACCTCTGAGAGGTGGTTCCGGCATGCCTGGCATGTGATTCCGGAGTGTCTGCCGAGTGGTTCTGGTGTAGCCAGCAGGTGATTTTAGCGTGTCGAGCAGGAGGTTCCGGCGAGCTAGGCAGGTGGTTCTGGCATGTCCAGAACATGGTTCTGGCACGTCTGAGAGATGGTTCCGGCATGCCCGGCAGGTGATTCCGGAGTGTCCGGCATGTGGTTCTGGCACGTCTGAGAGATGGTTCCGGCATGCCCGGCAGGTGATTCCGGAGTGTCCAGCATGTGGTTCTGGCACGTCTGAGAGATGGTTCCGGCATGCCCGGCAGGTGGTTCCGGAGTGTCTGCCGAGTGGTTCTCGCGTAGTCGGCAGGTGATTCTGGCGTGTCCAGCAGGTGGTTCTGGGGAGTGGAACAGGTGGTTCCGGCATACTCGACAGGTGGTACCGTCGTGTCCGGAACATGGTTCTGGCAAGTCTGAGAGGCGGTTCCGGCATGCCCGACCGGTGATTCCGGAGTGTTCGCCAAGTGGTTCTGGCGTAGCCGGCAGGTCATTTTGCATGTCCGGCGGTGGTTCCGGCGAGTTGAGCCGGTGGTTCCGGCGTGTCCGGCAGGTGTTTCCGGTCTGTCCGGCAGGTGGTTCTGGCATGACCGGCACGAGGTTTTGGCACGTCTGAGAGTTGGTTCCGGCATGCCCGACAGGTGATTCTGGAGTGTCCGTCACGTGGTTCTGGCGTAGCCGACTGGTGATTTTGGCGTGTCTGGCAGGTGTTTCTTGCAAGTCGAGCATTTGGCTCAGGAATGCTCAGCAGGTGCTTTCGGCGTGTCTGGCACGTGGTTCTCGTGTGTCTGAGAGCTGGTTCTGGCATGTCCGGCAGATGATTCCGGAGTGTCCACCAAGTGGTTGTGGCATACCCGGCAGGTGATTTTAGCGTGTCAGGTAGGTGGTTCCAGCGAGTCGAGTAGGTGGTTCCGGCGTGCTCGGCAGGTGGTTAAGGCGGGTCTGGCAGGTGGTTTCGGTCTGTTCGGGGTGTGGTTCCGGCATCTGAGGCACATGGTTCTGGCACGTCTGATAGGTGGTTCCGGCCGGCCCGACAGGTGTTTCCATGGTGTCCGCCAAGTGGTTCTGGCATAGCTGGCAGGTGATGTGGGCGTGACCGGCAGGTGGTTCCAGCCAGCGCGGCAGGTGATTCCGAAGTGTTCACCAAATGGCTGTGGCGTAGCCGTAAGGTGATTTTGGCGTGTCCAGCAGGTGGTTTTGGCGAGTCGAGCAGGTGGTTCTGGCGTGCCCGGCAGGTGCTTCCGGTGTCATTGGCATGTGGTTCCGGCATGTCTGAGAGGTGGTTCCGCCATGCCCGGCAGGTGATTCCGGAGTGTCCAGCATGTGGTTCTGGCACCTCTGAGAGGTGGTTCCGGCATGCCCGGCAGGTGATTTTAGCGTGTCAGGTAGGTGGTTGCGGTGAGTCAAGAAGGTGGTTCCGGCGTGCTCGGCAGGTGGTTCAGGCGGGTCTGGCAGGTGGTTTCGGTCTTTTCGGGGTGTGGTTCCGGCATCTGAGGCACATGGTTCTGGCACGTCTGATAGGTGGTTCCGGCCGGCCCGACAGGTGTTTCCATGGTGTCCGAAAAGTGGTTCTGGCATAGCTGGCATGTGATGTTGACGTGACCGGCAGGTGGTTCCAGCCAGCCCGGCAGGTGATTCCGAAGACTTCACCAAATGGTTGTGGCGTAGCCGGCAGGTGATTTTGGCGTGTCCAGCAGGTGGTTTTGGCGAGTCGAGCAGGTGGTTCTGGCGTGCTCGGCAGGTGCTTCTGGTGTCATTGGCATGTGGTTCCGGCATGTCTGAGAGGTGGTTCTGGCATGCCCGGCAGGTGGTTCCGGAGTGTCTGTCGAGTGGTTCTGGAGCCAGCCTGGCAGGTGATTCCGAAGAGTTCACCAAATGGTTGTGGCGTAGCCGGCAGGTGATTTTGGCGTGTCTGGAATGTGGTTCCGGCTAGTTGAGCAGGTGGATCAGGCGTGCTCGCCAGGGGGTTCAGGCGGGTCTGGCAGGTGTTTTCGGTCTATTCGGGGAGTGGTTCCGGCATCTCAGTCACATGGTTCTGGCACGTATGAGAGGTGGTTGCGGCCGGCCCGACAGGTGTTTCCAGAGTGACCGCCAATTGGTTCTGGCGTAGCTGAAAGGTGATGTTGGCGTGACCGGCAGGTGGTTCCAGCCAGCCCGGCAGGTGATTCCGGAGTGTCCGGCATGTGGTTCTGGCACCTCTGAGAGGTGGTTCCGGCATGCCTGGCATGTGATTCCGGAGTGTCTGCCGAGTGGTTCTGGTGTAGCCAGCAGGTGATTTTAGCGTGTCGAGCAGGAGGTTCCGGCGAGCTAGGCAGGTGGTTCTGGCATGTCCAGAACATGGTTCTGGCACGTCTGAGAGATGGTTCCGGCATGCCCGGCAGGTGATTCCGGAGTGTCCGGCATGTGGTTCTGGCACGTCTGAGAGATGGTTCCGGCATGCCCGGCAGGTGATTCCGGAGTGTCCAGCATGTGGTTCTGGCACGTCTGAGAGATGGTTCCGGCATGCCCGGCAGGTGGTTCCGGAGTGTCTGCCGAGTGGTTCTCGCGTAGTCGGCAGGTGATTCTGGCGTGTCCAGCAGGTGGTTCTGGGGAGTGGAACAGGTGGTTCCGGCATACTCGACAGGTGGTACCGTCGTGTCCGGAACATGGTTCTGGCAAGTCTGAGAGGCGGTTCCGGCATGCCCGACCGGTGATTCCGGAGTGTTCGCCAAGTGGTTCTGGCGTAGCCGGCAGGTCATTTTGCATGTCCGGCGGTGGTTCCGGCGAGTTGAGCCGGTGGTTCCGGCGTGTCCGGCAGGTGTTTCCGGTCTGTCCGGCAGGTGGTTCTGGCATGACCGGCACGAGGTTTTGGCACGTCTGAGAGTTGGTTCCGGCATGCCCGACAGGTGATTCTGGAGTGTCCGTCACGTGGTTCTGGCGTAGCCGACTGGTGATTTTGGCGTGTCTGGCAGGTGTTTCTTGCAAGCCGAGCATGTGGCTCAGGCATGATCAGCAGGTGCTTCCGGCGTGTCCTGCACGTGGTTCTGGTGTGTCTGAGAGCTGGTTCTGGCATGTCCGGCAGATGACTCCGGAGTGTCCACCAAGTGGTTGTGGCATACCCGGCAGGTGATTTTAGCGTGTCAGGTAGGTGGTTCCAGCGAGTCGAGTAGGTGGTTCCGGGCTGCTCGGCACGTGTTTCAGGCTGGTCTGGCAGGTGGTTTCGGTCTGTTCGGGGTGTGGTTCCGGCATCTGAGGCACATGGTTCTGGCACGTCTGATAGGTGGTTCCGGCCGGCCCGACAGGTGTTTCCATGGTGTCCGCCAAGTGGTTCTGGCATAGCTGGCAGGTGATGTGGGCGTGACCGGCAGGTGGTTCCAGCCAGCGCGGCAGGTGATTCCGAAGTGTTCACCAAATGGCTGTGGCGTAGCCGTAAGGTGATTTTGGCGTGTCCAGCAGGTGGTTTTGGCGAGTCGAGCAGGTGGTTCTGGCGTGCCCGGCAGGTGCTTCCGGTGTCATTGGCATGTGGTTCCGGCATGTCTGAGAGGTGGTTCCGCCATGCCCGGCAGGTGATTCCGGAGTGTTCCCCAAGTGGTTCTGGCATAGCCGGCAGGTGATTTTGCATGTCCGGCAATGGTTCCGGCGAGTCGAGCCGGTGGTTCCGGCATGTCCGGCAGGTGGTTCCGGCATGCCCGGCAGGCGATTCCGGAGTGTCCGGCATGTGGTTCTGGCACCTCTGAGAGGTGGTTCCGGCATGCCCGGCAGGTGATACCGGAGTGTTCGCCAAGTGGTTCTGGCGTAGCCGGCTGGTGATTTTGCATGTCCGGCAATGGTTCCGGCGAGTCGAGCCGGTGGTTCCGGAATGTCCGGCAGGTGGTTCCGGCATGTCCGGCAGGTGGTTCCGGCATGTCCAGCACGTGGTTCCGGCATGCCCGGCAGGTGATTCCGGAGTGTCCGGCATGTGGTTCTGGCACCTCTGAGAGGTGGTTCCGGCATGCCCGGCAGGTGATACCGGAGTGTTCGCCAGGTGGTTCTGGCGTAGTCGGCAGGTGATTTTGCATGTCCGGCAATGGTTCCGGCCAGTCGAGCCGATGGTTCCGGCATGTCCGGCAGGTGGTTCCGGCTTGCCCGGCAGGTGATTCCGGAGTGTCCGGCATGTGGTTCTGGCACCTCTGAGAGGTGGTTCCGGCATGCCCGGCAGGTGATACCGGAGTCTCCGGCATTTGGTTCTGGCACCTCTGAGAGGTGGTTCCGGAATGCCTGGCCTGTGATTCCGGAGTGTCTGCCGAGTGGTTCTGGCGTAGCCGGCCGGTGATTTTGGCGTGTCCAGAAGGTGGTTTTGGCGAGTCGAGCAGGTGGTTCTGGTCTGCTCGGCAGGTGCTTCCGGTGTCATTGGCATGTTTTTCCGGCATGTCTGAGAGGTGGTTCCGCCATGCCCGGCAGGTGATTCCGGAGTGTTCGCCAAGTGGTTCTGGCGTAGCCGGCAGGTGATTTTGCATGTCCGGCAATGGTTCCGTCGAGTCGAGCCGGTGGTTCCGGCATGTCCAGCAGGTGGTTCCGGCATGCCCGGCAGGTGATTCCGGAGTGTCTGGCATGTGGTTCTGGCACCTCTGAGAGGTGGTTCCGGCATGCCCGGCAGGTGATTCCGGAGTGTCCGGCATGTGGTTCTGGCACCTCTGAGAGGTGGTTCCGGCATGCCCGACAGGTGATTCCTTAGCGTTTGCCAAGTGGTTCTGGCGTAGCCGGCAGGTCATTTTGCATGTCCGGTGGTGGTTCCGGCCAATCGAGCCGGTGGTTCCGGCCTTTCCAACAGGTGTTTCCGGTCTGTCCGGCAGGTGGTTCTGGCTTGACCGGCACGAGGTTCTGGCACGTCTGAGAGTTGTTTCCGGCATGCCCGACAGGTGATTCCGGAGTGTCCGCCACGTGGTTCTGGCGTACCCGGCAGGTGATTTTGGCGTGTCTGGCAGGTGCTTCTTGCAAGTCGAGCATTTGGCTCAGGCATGATCAGCAGGTGCTTCCGGCGTGTCTGGCACGTGGTTCTGGTGTGTCTGAGAGCTGGTTCTGGCATGTCCGGCAGATGATTCCGGAGTGTCCACCAAGTGGTTCTTGTATACCTGGCAGGTGATTTTGGCGTGTCAGGTAGGTGGTTCCAGCGAGTCGAGTACGTGGTTCCGGCGTGCTCGGCAGGTGGTTCAGGCGGGTCTGGCAGGTGGTTTCGGGCTGTTCGAGGTGTGGTTCCGGCATCTCAGGCACATGGTTCTGGCACGTCTGAGAGGTGGTTGCGGCCGGGCCTACAGGTGTTTCCGGAGTGTCCGCCACGTGGTTCTGGCATAGCTGGCAGGTGATGTTGGCGTTACCGGCAGGTGGTTCCAGCCAGCCCGGCAGGTGATTCCGGAGTGTCTGCCGCGTGGTTCTGGCGTAGCCGGCAGGTGATTTTGGCGTGTCCAGCAGGTGGTTTTGGCGAGTCGAGCAGGTGGTTCTGGCGTGCTCAGCAGGTGCTTCCGGTGTCATTGGCATGTGGTTCCGGCATGTCTGAGAGGTGGTTCCGCCATGCCCGGCAGGTGATTCCGGAGTGTTCGCCAAGTGGTTCTGGCGTAGCCAGCAGGTGATTTTGCATGTCCGGCAATGGTTCCGGCGAGTCGAGCCGGTGGTTCCTTCATGTCCGGCAGGTGATTCCGGCATGTCCAGCAGGTGGTTCCGGCATGCCCGGCAGGTGATTCCGGAGTCTCCGGCATTTGGTTCTGGCACCTCTGAGAGGTGGTTCCGGAATGCCTGGCATGTGATTCCGGAGTGTCTGCCGAGTGGTTCTGGCGTAGCCGGCAGTTGATTTTGGCGTGTGCACTAGGTGGTTCTGGGGAGTAGATCAGCTGGTTCCGGCTTACTCGGCAGGTGGTACCGGCCTGTCCAGAACATGGTTCTGGCAAGTCTGAGAGGTGGTTCCGGCACGCCCGACAGGTGATTCCGGAGCGTCCGCCCAGTGTTTCTGGCGTACCCGGCAGGTGATTTTGGCATGTCCGACAGGTGTTTCTTGCTAGTCGAACAGGTGGCTCAGGCATGCTCAGCTGGTGCTTCCGGCGTCTCTGGCACGTGGTTCTGGTGTGTCTGAGAGCTGGTTCCGGCATGTCCGGCAGATGATTCCGGAGTGTCCACCAAGTGGTTCTGGTATACCTGGCAGGTGATTTTGGCGTGTCCAGCAGGTGGTTCTGGCGAGCTCGGCAGGTGGTACCAGCGTGTCCGGAACATGGTTCTGGCACGTCTGAGAGATGGTTCCGGCATGCCTGGCAGGTGATTCCGGAGTGTCTGCCACGTGGTTCTCGCATACCCGGCAGGTGATTTTGACGTGTCTGGCAGGTGTTTCTTGCAAGTCGAGCATGTGGCTCACGCATCCTCAGCAGTTGCTTCCGGCATGTCCGGCACGTGGTTTTGGTGTGTCAGACGGCTGGTTCTGGCATTTCCGGTAGATGATTCCGGAGTGTCCACCAAGTGGTTCTTGTAGACCTGGCAGGTGATATTGGCGTGTCTGGAAGGTGGTTCCGGCTAGTTGAGCAGGTGGATCAGGCGTGCTATACAGGGGGTTCAGGTGGGTCTGGCAGGTGGTTTCGGTCTTTTCGGCGTGTGGTTCTGGCATCTCAGGCACATGGTTCTGGCACGTCTGAGAGGTGGTTGCGGCCGGGCCTACAGGTGTTTCCGGAGTGTCCGCCAAGTGGTTCCGGCGTAGCTGAAAGGTCATGTTGGCGTGAATGGCAGGTGGTTCCAGCCAGCCCGTCAGGTGATTCCGGAGTGTCTGCTGAGTGGTTCTGGCGTAGCCGGAAGGTGATTTTGGCGTGTCCAGCAGGTGGTTCCGGCGAGCTCGGCAGGTGGTACCGGCGTGTCCGGAACATGGTTCTGGCACGTCTGAGAGATGGTTCCGGCATGCCCGGCAGGTGATTCCGGAGTGTCCGGCATGTGGTTCCGGCACCTCTGAGATGTGGTTCCGGCATGCCCGGCAGTTGGTTACGGAGTGTCTGCCGAGTGGTTCTGGAGTAGCCGGCAGGTGATTCTGGCGTTTCCAGCAGGTGGTTCTGGGGAGTGGATCAGGTGGTTCCGGCATACTCGCCAGGTGGTACCGGCGTGTCCGGAACTTGGTTCTGGCAAGTCTGAGAGGTGGTTCCGGCATGCCCGACAGGTGATTCCGGAGTGTTCGCCAAGTGGTTCTGGCGTAGCCGGCAGGTCATTTTGCATGTCCGGTGGTGGTTCCGGCGAGTCGAGCCGGTGGTTCCGGCGTGTCCAGCAGGTGTTTCCGATCTGTCCGGCAGGTGGTTCTGGCGTGACCGGCACGAGGTTCTGGCACGTCTGAGAGTTGGTTCCGGCATGCCCGACAGGTGATTTCGGAGTGTCCGCCACGTGGTTGTGGCGTACCGGGCAGTTGATTTTGGCGTGTCTGGCAGGTGTTTCTTGCAAGTCGAGCATGTGGCTCAGGCATGCTCAGCAGGTGCTTCCGGCGTGTCCTGCACGTGGTTCTGGTGTGTCTGAGAGCTGGTTCTGGCATGTCCGGCAGATGATTCCGGAGTGTCCACCAAGTGGTTCTGGTATACCTGGCAGGTGATTTTAGCGTGTCCAGCAGGTGGTTCCAGCGAGCTCGGCAGGCGGTACCGGCGTGTCCGGAACATGGTTCTGGCACGTTTGAGAGATGGTTCCGGCATGCCCGGCAGGTGATTCCGGAGTCTCCGGCATGTGGTTCTGGCACCTCTGAGAGGTGGTTCCGGCATGCCCGACAGGTGATTCCGGAGTGGTCGCCAATTGGTTCTGGCGTAGCCGGCAAGTCACTTTGCATGTCCGGCTGTGGTTCCGGCGAGTCGAGCCGGTGGTTCCGGCATAGCCGGCAGTGGATTTTGGCGTGTCCACTAGGTGGTTCTGGGGAGTGGATCAGCTGGTTCCGGCATACTCGGCAGGTGGTACCCGCGTGTCCAGGACATGGTTCTGGCAAGTCTGAGAGGTGGTTCCGGCACGCCCGACAGGTGATTCCGGAGCGTCCGCCAAGTGTTTCTGGCGTACCCGGCAGGTGATTTTGGCATGTCCGACTGGTGTTTCTTGTGAGTCGAGCAGGTGGCTCAGGCATGCTCAGCTGGTGCTTCCGGCGTCTCTGGCACGTGGTTCTGGTGTGTCTGAGAGCTGGTTCTGGCATATCCGGCAGATGATTCCGGAGTGTCCACCAAGTGTTTCTGGTATACCTGGCAGGTGAATTTGGCGTGTCAGGAAGGTGGTTCCGGGTATTTGAGCAGGTGGATCAGGCGTGCTCGGCAGGTGGTTCAGGCGGGTCTTGCAGGTGGTTTCGGTCTGTTCGGGGTGTGGTTCCGGCAACTCAGGCACATGGTTCTGGCACGTCTGATAGGTGGTTCCGGCCGGCCCGACAGGTGTTTCCATGGTGTCCGCCAAGTGGTTCTGGCATAGCTGGCGCGTGATGTTGGCGTGACCGGCAGGTGGTTCCAGCCAGCCCGGCAGGTGATTCCGAAGAGTTCAACAAATGATTGTGGCGTAGCCGGCATGTGATTTTGGCGTGTCCAGCAGGTGGTTTTGGCGAGTCGAGCAGGTGGTTCTGGAGTGCTCGGCAGGTGCTTCCAGTGTCATTGGCATGTAGTTCCGGCATGTCTGAGAGGTGGCTAACCCAAGCCCGGCAGGTGATTCCGGAGTGTTCGCCAAGTGGTTCTGGCGTAGCCGGCAGGTGATTTTGCATGGCCGGCAATGGGTCCGGCGAGTCGAGCCGGTGGTTCCGCCATGTCCGGCAGGTGGTTCCGGCATGCCCCGCAGGTGATTCCGGAGTGTCCAGCATGTGGTTCTGGCACGTCTGAGAGTTGGTTCCGGCATGCCCGACAGGTGATTTCGGAGTGTCTGCCACGGGGTTGTGGCGTAACGGGCAGGTGATTTTGGCGTGTCTGGCAGGTGTTTCTTGCAAGCCGAGCATGTGGCTCAGGCATGATCAGCCGGTGCTTCCGGCGTGTCCTGCACGTGGTTCTGGTGTGTCTGAGAGCTGGTTCTGGCATGTCCGGAAGATGACTCCGGAGTGTCCACCAAGTGGTTGTGGCATACCCGGCAGGTGATTTTAGCGTGTCAGGTAGGTGGTTCCAGCGAGTCGAGTAGGTGGTTCCGGGGTTCTCGGCACGTGTTTCAGGCTGGTCTGGCTGGTGGTTTCGGGTTGTTCGGGGTGTGGTTCCGGCATCTCAGGCACATGGTTCTGGCACGTCTGATAGGTGGTTCCGGCCGGCCCGACAGGTGTTTCCATGGTGTCCGCCAAGTGGTTCTGGCATAGCTGGCACGTGATGTTGGCGTGACCGGCAGGTGGTTCCAGCCAGCCCGGCAGGTGATTCCGAAGAGTTCAACAAATGGTTGTGGCGTAGCCGGCACGTGATTTTGGAATGTGCAGCAGGTGTTTCCGGTCTGTCCGGCAGGTGGTTCTGGCGTGACCGGCACGCGGTTCTGGCACGTCTGAGAGTTGGTTCCGGCATGTCCGACAGGTGATTCCGGAGTTTCCGCCACGTGGTTCTGGCGTACCGGGCAGGTGATTTTGGAGTGTCTGGCAGGTGTTTCTTGCAAGTCGAGCATTTGGCTCAGGCATGCTCAGCAGGTGCTTCTGGCGTGTCCGGCACGTGGTTCTGGTGTGTCTGAGAGCTGGTTATGGCATGTCCGGCAGATGATTCCGGAGTATCCACCAAGTGGTTGTGGCTTACCCGGCAGGTGATTTTAGCCTGTCAGGTATTTTGTTCTGGCGAGTCGAGTAGGTGGTTCCGGCGTGCTCGGCATGTGTTTCAGGCGGGTCTGGCAGGTAGTTTCGGTCTGTTCGGGGTGTGGTTCCGGCATCTCAGGCACATGGTTCTGGCACGTCAGATAGGTGGTTCCGGCCGGCCCGACAGGTGTTTCCAAGGTGTCCGCCAAGTGGTTCTGGCATAGCTGGCAGGTGATGTTGGCGTGACCGGCAGGTGGTTCCAGCCAGCGCGGCAGGTGATTCCGAAGTGTTCACCAAATGGCTGTGGCGTAGCCGTAAGGTGATTTTGGCGTGTCCAGCAGGTGGTTTTGGCCAGTCGAGCAGGTGGTTCTGGCGTGCCCGGCAGGTGCTTCCGGTGTCATTGGCATGTGGTTCCGGCATGTCTGAGAGGTGGTTCCGCCATGCCCGGCAGGTGATTCTGGAGTGTTCGCCAAGTGGTTCTGGCGTAGCCGACAGGTGATTTTGCATGTCCGGCAATGGTTCCGGCGAGTCGAGCCGGTGGTTCCGGCATGTCCGGCAGGTGATTCCGGCATGCCCGGCAGGTGATTCCGGAGTGTTCGCCAAGTGGTTCTGGCGTAGCCGGCAGGTCATTTTGCATGTCCGGCGGTGGTTCCGGCGAGTCGAGCCGGTGGTTCCGGCGTAGCCTGCATTTGATTTTGGCGTGTCCACTAGGTGGTTCTGGGGAGTGGATCAGCTGGTTCCGGCATACTCGTCAGGTGGTACCGGCGTGTCCAGAACATGGTTCTGGCAAGTCTGAGAGGTGGTTCCGGCACGCCCGACGGGTGATTCCGGAGCGTCCGCCAAGTGTTTCTGGCGTACCCGGCACGTGATTTTGGCATGTCTGACAGGTGTTTCTTGCGAGTCGAGCAGGTGGCTCAGGCATGCTCAGCTGGTGCTTCCGGTGTCTCTGGCACGTGGTTCTGGTGTGTCTTAGAGCTGTTTCTGGCATGTCCGGCAGATGATTCCGGAGTGTCCACCAAGTGGTTCTGGTAGACCTGGCAGGTGATTTTGGCGTGTCAGGAAGGTGGTTCCGGCTAGTTGAGCGGTGGATCAGGCGTGCTCGCCAGGGGGTTCAGGCGGGTCTGGCAGGTGGTTTCGGTCAGTTCGGGGAGTGGTTCCAGCATCTCAGGCACATGGTTTTGGCACATCTGAGAGGTGGTTCCGGCCGGCCCGACAGGTGTTTCCGGAGTGTCCGCCAAGTGGTTCTGGAGTAGCTGAAAGGTGATGTTGGCGTGACCGGCAGGTGGTTCCAGCCAGCCCAACAGGTGATTCCGGAGTGTCTGCCGAGTGGTTCTGGCGTAGCCGGCAGGTGATTTTGGCGTGTCCAGCAGGTGGTTTTGGCGAGTCGAGCAGGTGGTTCTGGCGTGCTCGGCAGGTGCTTCCGGTGTCATTGGCATGTGGTTCCGGCATGTCTGAGAGGTGCTTCCGCCATGCCCGGCAGGTGATTGCGGAGAGTCCGGCATGTGGTTCTGGCACCTCTGAGAGGTGGTTCCGGCATGCCCGGCAGGTGATACCGGAGTGTCCGGCATGTGGTTCTGGCACCTCTGAGAGGTTGCTCTGGCATGCCCGGCAGGTGATACCGGAGTGTCCGGCATTTGGTTCTGGCACCTCTGAGAGGTGGTTCCGGGATGCCTGGCATGTGATACCGGAGTATCTGCCGAGTGGTTCTGGTGTGTCCAGCAGGTGTTTCCGGTCTGTCTGGCAGGTGGTTGTGGCGTGTCGGGAACGAGGTTCTGGCACGTCTGAGAGTTGGTTCCGGCATGTCCGACAGGTGATTCCGGAGTGTCCGCCACGTGGTTCTGGCGTACCCGGCAGGTGATTTTGGCGTGTCTGGCAGGTGTTTCTTGCAAGTCGAGCATTTGGCTCAGGCATGATCAGCAGGTGCTTCCGGCGTGTCTGGCACGTGGTTCTGGTGTGTCTGAGAGCTGGTTCTGGCATGTCCGGCAGATGATTCTGGAGTGTCCACCAAACGGTTGTGGCATACCCGGCAGGTGATTTTAGCGTGTCAGGTAGGTGGTTCCAGCGAGTCGAGTAGGTGGTTCCGGCGTGCTCGGCAGGTGGTTCAGTCGGGTCTGGCAGGTGGTTTCGGTCTGTTCGGGGAGTGGTTCCGGCATCTCAGGCACATGGTTCTGGCACGTCTGATAGGTGGTTCCGGCAGGCCCGACAGGTGGTTCCACGGTGTCCGCCAAGTGGTTCTGGCATAGCTGGAAGGTGATGTTGGCGTGACCGGCAGGTGGTTCCGGAGTTTCCAGCATGTGGTTCTGGCACCTCTGAGAGGTGGTTCCGGCATTCCCGGCAGGTGATACCGGAGTGTCCGTCTTTTGGTTCTGGCACCTCTGAGAGTTGGTTCTGGAATGCCTGGCATGTGATTCCGGAGTGTCTGCCGTGTGGTTCTGGCGTTGCCGGCAGTTGATTTTGGCATGTCCACTAGGTGGTTCTGGGGAGTGGATCAGCTGGTTCCGGCATACTCGGCAGGTGGTACCCGCGTGTCCAGAACATGGTTCTGGCAAGTCTGAGAGGTGGTTCCGGCACGCCCGACAGGTGATTCCGGAGCGTCCGCCAAGTGTTTCTGGCGTACCCGGCAGGTGATTTTGGCATGTCTGACAGGTGTTTCTTGCGAGTCGAGCAGGTGGCTCAGGCATGCTCAGCTGGTGCTTCCGGCGTCTCTGGCACGTGGTTCTGGTGTGTCTGAGAGCTGGTTCTGGCATGTCCGGCAGATGATTCCGGAGTGTCCACCACGTGGTTCTGGTATACCTGGCAGGTGATTTTAGCGTGTCCAGCAGGTGGTTCCGGCGAGCTCGGCAGGTGGTACCGGCGTGTCCGGAACATGCTTCTGGCACGTCTGAGAGATGGTTCGGGCATGCCCGGCATGTGATTCCGGAGTGTCCGGCATGTGGTTATGGCACCTCTGAGAGGTGGTTCCGGCATGCCCGGCAGGTGGTTCCGGAGTGTCTGCCGAGTGGTTCTGGCGTAGCTGGTGGGTGATTCTGGCGTGTCCAGCAGGTGGTTCTGGGGAGTGGATCAGGTGTATCCGGCATACTCGGCAGGTGGTACCCGCGTGTCCGGAACATGGTTCTGGCAAGTCTGAGAGGTGGTTCCGGCATGCCCGACAGGTGATTCCGGAGTGTTCGCCAAGTGGTTCTGGCGTAGCCAGCAGGTCATTTTGCATGTCCGGCGGTGGTTCCGGCGAGTCGAGCCGGTGGTTCTGGCGTAGCCGGCAGTTGATTGTGGCGTGTCCACTAGGTGCTTCTGGGGAGTGGATCAGCTGGTTCCGGCATACTCGGCAGGTGGTACCCGCATGTCCAGAACATGGTTCTGGCAAGTCAGAGAGGTGGTTCCGGCATGCCCGGCAGTTGATTCCAGAGTGTCCGGCATGCGGTTCTGACACCTCTGAGAGGTGGTTCTGGCATGCCTGGCAGTTGATACCGGAGTGTCCGGCATTCGTTTCTGGCACCTCTGAGAGGTGGTTCCGGAATGCCTGGCCTGTGATTCCGGAGAGTCTGCCGAGTGGTTCTGGCGTAGCTGGCAGTTGATTTTGGCGTGTCCACTAGGTGGTTCTGGGTAATGGATCAGCTGGTTCCGGCATACTCGGCAGGTGGTACCGGCTTTTCCAGAACATGGTTCTGGCAAGTCTGAGAGGTGGTTCCGGCACGCCCGACAGGTGATTCCGCAGCGTCCGCCAAGTGTTTCTGGCGTACCTGGCAGGTGATTTTGGCATGTCCGACAGGTGTTTCTTGCGAGTCGAGCAGGTGGCTCAGGCATGCTCAGCTGGTGCTTCCGGCGTCTCTGGCACGTGGTTCTGGTGTGTCTGAGAGCTGGTTCTGGCATGTCCGGCAGATGATTCCGGAGTGTCCACCAAGTGGTTCTGGTAGACCTGGCAGGTGATTTTGGCGTGTCAGGAAGGTGGTTCCGGCTAGTTGAGCAGGTGGATCAGGCGTGCTCGCCAGGGGGTTCAGGCGGGTCTGGCAGGTGGTTTCGGTCTATTCGGGGAGTGGTTCCGGCATCTCAGGCACATGGTTCTGGTACGTCTGAGAGGTGGTTGCGGCCGGCCCGACAGGTGTTTCCGGAGTGTCCGCCAAGTGGTTCTGGCGTGGCTGAAAGGTGATGTTGGCGTGACCGGCAGGTGGTTCCAGCCAGCCCGGCAGGTGATTCCGGAGTGTCTGCCGAGGGGTTCTGGTGTAGCCGGCAGGTGATTTTGGCGTGTCCAGCAGGTGGTTCCAGCGAGCTCGGCAGTTGGTACCGGCGTGTCCAAACATGGTTCTGGCACGTCTGAGAGATGGTTCCGGGATGCCCAGCAGGTGATTCCGGAGTGTCCGGCATGTGGTTCCGGCACCTCTGAGAGGTGGTTCCGGCATGCCCGGCAGGTGGTTCCGGAGTGTCTGCCGAGTGGTTCTGGCGTAGCCGGCAGGTGATTCTGGCGTGTCCAGCAGGTGGTTCTGGGGAGTGGATCAGGTGGTTCCGGCATACTCGGCAGGTGGTACCGGCGTGTCCGGAACATGGTTCTGGCAAGTCTGAGAGGTGGTTCCCGCATGCCCGACAGGTGATTCCAGAGTGTTCGCCAAGTGGTTCTGGCGTAGACGGCAGGTCATTTTGCATGTCCGGCGGTGGTTCCGGCAAGTCGAGCCGATGGTTCCGGCGTGTCCAGCAGGTGGTTCCGGTCTGTCCGGCAGGTGGTTCTGGCCTGTCCGGCACGAGGTTCTGGCACGTCTGAGAGTTGGTTCCGGCATGCCCGACAGGTGATTTCAGAGTGTCCGCCACGGGGTTTTGGCGTAACGGGCAGTTGATTTTGGCGTGTCTGGCAGGTGTTTCTTGCAAGCCGAGCATGTGGCTCAGGCATGATCAGCAGGTGCTTCCGGCGTGTCCTGCACGTGGTTCTGGTGTGTCTGAGAGCTGGTTCTGGCATGTCCGGCAGATGACTCCGGAGTGTCCACCAAGTGGTTGTGGCATACCCGGCAGGTGATTTTAGCGTGTCAGGTAGGTGGTTCCAGCGAGTCGAGTAGGTGGTTCCGGGCTGCTCGGCACGTGTTTCAGGCTGGTCTGGCAGGTGGTTTCGGTCTGTTCGGGGTGTGGTTCCGGCATCTCAGGCACATGGTTCTGGCACGTCTGATAGGTGGTTCCGGCCGGCCCGACAGGTGTTTCCATGGTGTCCGCCAAGTGGTTCTGGCATAGCTGGCACGTGATGTTGGCGTGACCGGCAGGTGGTTCCAGCCAGCCCGGCAGGTGATTCCGAAGAGTTCAACAAATGGTTGTGGCGTAGCCGGCAGGTGATTTTGGCGTGTCCAGCAGGTGGTTTTGGCGAGTCGAGCAGGTGGTTGTGGCGTGCCCGGCAGGTGCTTCCGGTGTCATTGGCATGTGGTTCCGGCATGTCTGAGAGTTGGTTCCGCCATGCCCGGCAGGTGATTCCGGAGTGTTCGCCAAGTGGTTCTGGCGTAGCCGGCAGGTGATTTTGCATGTCCGGCAATGGTTCCGGCGAGTCGAGCCGTTGGTTCCGGCATGTCCGGCAGGTGATTCCGGCATGTCCGGCAGATGATTCCGGAGTGTCCACCAAGTGGTTCTGGTATACCTGGCAGGTGATTTTAGCGTGTCCAGCAGGTGGTTCCGGCGAGCTCGGCAGGTGGTACCGGCGTGTCCGGAACATGCTTCTGGCACATCTGAGAGATGGTTCCGGCATGCCCGGCAGGTGATTCCGGAGTGTCCGGCATGTGGTTCTGGCACCTCTGAGAGGTGGTTCCGGCATGCCCGACAGGTGATTCCGGAGTGTTCGCCAAGTGGTCCTGGCGTAGACGGCAGGTCATTTTGCATGTCCGGCGGTGGTTCCGGCGAGTCTATCCGGTGGTTCCGGCGTAGCCGGCAGTTGATTTTGGCGTGTCCACTAGGTGGTTCTGGGGAGTGGATCAGCTGGTTCCGGCATACTCGGCAGGTGGTACCGGCGTGTCCAGAACATGGTTCTGGCATGTCTGAGAGGTGGTACCGGCACGCCCGACGGGTGATTCCGGAGAGTCCGCCAAGTGTTTCTGGCGTACCCGGCAGGTGATTTTGGCATGTCCGACAGGTGTTTCTTGCGAGTCGAGCAGGTGGCTCAGGCATGCTCAGCTGGTGCTTCCGGCGTCTCTGGCACGTGGTTCTGGTGTGTCTGAGAGCTGGTTCTGGCATGTCTGGCAGATGATTCCGGAGTGTCCACCACGTGGTTCTGGTATACCTGGCAGGTGATTTTAGCGTGTCCAGCAGGTGGTTCCGGCGAGCTCGGCAGGTGGTACCGGCGTGTCCGGAACATGCTTCTGGCACGTCTGAGAGTTGGTTCGGGCATGCCCGGCTGGTGATTCCGGAGTGTCTGGCATGTGGTTCTGGCACCTCTGAGAGGTGGTTCCGGCATGCCCGGCAGGTGGTTCCGGACTGTCTGCCGAGTGGTTCTGGCGTAGCTGGTGGGTGATTCTGGCGTGTCCAGCAGGTGGTTCTGGGGAGTGGATCAGGTGTATCCGGCATACTCGGCTGGTGGTACCGGCGTGTCCGGAACATGGTTCTGGCAAGTCTGAGAGGTGGTTCCGGCATGCCCGACAGGTGATTCCGGAGTGTTCGCCAAGTGGTTCTGGCGTAGCCAGCAGGTCATATTGCATGTCCGGCGGTGGTTCCGGCGAGTCGAGCCGGTGGTTCTGGCGTAGCCGGCAGTTGATTTTGGCGTGTCCACTAGGTGGTTCTGGGGAGTGGATCAGCTGGTTCCGGCATACTCGGCAGGTGGTACCCGCGTGTCCAGAACATGGTTCTGGCAAGTCAGAGAGGTGGTTCCGGCATGCCCGGCAGTTGATTCCAGAGTGTCCGGCATGCGGTTCTGACACCTCTGAGTGGTGGTTCTCGCATGCCCGGCAGGTGATACCGGAGTGTCCGGCATTTGTTTCTGGCACCTCTGAGAGGTGGTTCCGGAATGCCTGGCCTGTGATTCCGGAGAGTCTGCCGAGTGGTTCTGGCGTAGCCGGCAGTTGATTTTGGCGTGTCCACTAGGTGGTTCTGGGTAATGGATCAGCTGGTTCCGGCATACTCGGCAGGTGGTACCGGCTTTTCCAGAACATGGTTCTGGCAAGTCTGAGAGGTGGTTCCGGCACGCCCGACATGTGATTCCGCAGCATCCGCCAAGTGTTTCTGGCGTACCTGGCAGGTGATTTTGGCATGTCCGACAGGTGTTTCTTGCGAGTCGAGCAGGTGGCTCAGGCATGCTCAGCTGGTGCTTCCGGCGTCTCTGGCACGTGGTTCTGGTGTGTCTGAGAGCTGGTTCTGGCATGTCCGGCAGATGATTCCGGAGTGTCCACCAAGTGGTTCTAGTATACCTGGCAGGTGATTTTGCTGTGTCAGGAAGGTGGTTCCGGCTAGTTGAGCAGGTGGATCAGGCGTGCTCGCCAGGGGGTTCAGGCGGGTCTGGCAGGTGGTTTCGGTCAGTTCAGGGAGTGGTTCCGGCATCTCAGGCACATGGTTCTGGCACGTCTGAGAGGTGGTTCCGGCCGGCCCGACAGGTGTTTCCATGGTGTCCGCCAAGTGGTTCTGGCATAGCTGGCAGGTGATGCTGGCGTGACCGGCAGGTGGTTCCAGCCAGCCCGGCAGGTGATTCCGAAGAGTTCAACAAATGGTTGTGGCGTAGCCGGAAGGTGATTTTGGCGTGTCCATCAGGTGGTTTTGGCTAGTCGAGCAGGTGGGTCTGGCGTGTTCGGCAGGTGCTTCCGGTGTCATTGGCATGTGGTTCCGGCATGTCTGAGAGGTGGTTCCGCCATGCCCGGAAGGTGATTCCGGAGTGTTCGCCAAGTGGTTCTGGCATAGCCGGCAGGTGATTTTTCATGTCCGGCAATGGTTCCGGCGAGTCGAGCCGGTGGTTCCGGCATGTCCGGCAGGTGATTCCGGAGTGTCCGGCATGTGGTTCTGGCACCTCTGAGAGGTGGTTCCGGCATGCCCGGCAGGTGATACCGGAGTGTCTGCCGAGTGGTTCTGGCACCTCTGAGAGGTGGTTCCGGCCGGCCGGAGAGGTGTTTCCGGAGTGTCCGCCACGTGGTTCTGGCGTAGCTGAAAGGTGATGTTGGCGTGACCGGCAGGTGGTTCCAGCCAGCCCGGCAGGTGATTCCGGAGTGTCTGCCGTGTGGTTCTGGCGTAGCCGGCAGTTGACTTTGGCGTGTCCACTAGGTGGTTCTGGGGAGTGGATCAGCTGGTTCCGGCATACTCGGAAGGTGGTACCGGCGTGTCCAGAACATGGTTCTGGCAAGTCTGAGAGGTGGTTCCGGCATGCCCGGCAGGTGGTTCCGGAGAGTCTGCCGAGTGGTTCTGGAGCCAGCCCGGCAGGTGATTCCGAAGAGTTCACCAAATAGTTGTGGCGCAGCCGGCAGGTTATTTTGGCGTGTCAGGAAGGTGGTTCCGGCTACTTGAGCAGGTGGATCAGGCGTGCTCGCCAGTGGGTTCAGGCGGGTCTGGCAGGTGGTTTCGATCTGTTCGAGGAGTGGTTCCAGCATCTTAGGCTCATGGTTCTGGCACGTCTGAGAGGTGTTTCCGGAGTGTCCGCCAAGTGGTTCTGGCGTAGCTGAAAGGTGATGTTGGCGTGACCGGCACGTGGTTCCAGCCAGCCCGGCAGGTGATTCCGGAGTGTCTGCCGTGTGGTTCTGGAGCCAGCCCCGCAGGTCATTCCGAAGAGTTCACCAAATGGTTGTGGCGTAGCCGGCAGTTGATTTTGGCGTGTCAGGAAGGTGGTTCCGGCTAGTTGAGCAGGTGGATCAGGCGTGCTCGCCAGGGGGTTCAGGCTGGTCTGGCAGGTGGTTTCGGTCTGTTCGGGGAGTGGTTCCGGCATCTTAGGCACATGGTTCTGGCACGTCTGAGAGGTGTTTCCGGCCGGCTGGAGAGGTGTCTCCGGAGTGTCCGCCAAGTGGTTCTGGCGTAGCTGAAAGGTGATGTTGGCGTGACAGGCAGTTGGTTCCAGACAGCCCGGCAGGTGATTCCGGAGTGTCTGCCGTGTGGTTCTGGCGTAGCTGGCAGGTGATTTTGGCGTGTCCAGCAGGTGGTTCTGGCGAGCTCGGCAGGTGGTACCAGCGTGTCCGGAACATGGTTCTGGCACGTCTGAGAGATGGTTCCGGCATGCCAGGCAGGTGATTCCGGAGTGTCCGGCATGTTGTTCTGGCACCCCTGAGAGGTGGTTCCGGCATGCCCGGCAGGTGGTTCTGGAGTGTCTGCCGAGTGGTTCTGGCGTAGTCGGCAGGTGATTCTGGCGTGTCCAGCCGGTGGTTCTGGGGAGTGGTTCAGGTGGTTCCGGCATACACTGCAGGTGGTACCGGCATGTCCGGAACATGGTTCTGGCAAGTCTGAGAGGTGGTTCCCGCATGCCCGACAGGTGATTCCGGAGTGTTCGCCAAGTGGTTCTGGCGTAGACGGCAGGTCATTTTGCATGTCTGGCGGTGGTTCCGGCGAGTCGAGCCGATGGTTCCGGCGTGTCCAGCAGGTGGTTCCGGTCTGTCCGGCAAGTGTTTCTGGCCTGTCCGGCACGAGGTTCTGGCACGTCTGAGAGTTGGTTCCGGCATGCCCGACAGGTGATTTCGGAGTGTCCGCCACGGGGTTGTGGCGTAACGGGCAGGTGATTTTGGCGTGTCTGGCAGGTGTTTCTTGCAAGCCGAGCATGTGGCTCAGGCATGATCAGCAGGTGCTTCCGGCGTGTCCTGCACGTGGTTCTGGTGTGTCTGAGAGCTGGTTCTGGCACGTCCGGCAGATGACTCCGGAGTGTCCACCAAGTGGTTGTGGCATACCCGGCAGGTGATTTTAGCGTGTCAGGTAGGTGGTTCCAGCGAGTCGAGTAGGTGGTTCCGGGGTGCTCGGCACGTGTTTCAGGCTGGTCTGGCAGGTGGTTTCGGTCTGTTCGGGGTGTGGTTCCGGCATCTCAGGCACATGGTTCTGGCACGTCTGATAGGTGGTTCCGGCCGGCCCGACAGGTGTTTCCATGGTGTCCGCCAAGTGGTTCTGGCATAGCTGGCACGTGATGTTGGCGTGACCGGTAGGTGGTTCCAGCCAGCCCGGCAGGTGATTCCGAAGAGTTCAACAAATGGTTGTGGCGTAGCCGGCAGGTGATTTTGGCGTGTCCAGCAGGTGGTTTTGGCGAGTCGAGCAGGTGGTTGTGGCGTGCCCGGCAGGTGCTTCCGGTGTCATTGGCATGTGGTTCCGGCATGTCTGAGAGTTGGTTCCGCCATGCCCTGCAGGTGATTCTGGAGTGTTCGCCAAGTGGTTCTGGCGTAGCCGGCAGGTGATTTTGCATGTCCGGCAATGGTTCCGGCGAGTCGAGCCGTTGGTTCCGGCATGTCCGGCAGGTGATTCCGGCATGTCCGGCAGATGATTCCGGAGTGTCCACCAAGTGGTTCTGGTATACCTGGCAGGTGATTTTAGCGCCTCCAGCAGGTGGTTCCGGCGAGCTTGGCAGGTGGTACCGGCGTGTCCGGAACATGCTTCTGGCACATCTGAGAGATGGTTCCGGCATGCCCGGCAGGTGATTCCGGAGTGTCCGGCATGTGGTTCTGGCACCTCTGAGAGGTGGTTCCGGCATGCCAGACATGTGATTCCGGAGTGTTCGCCAAGTGGTCCTGGCGTAGACGGCAGGTCATTTTGCATGTCCGGCGGTGGTTCCGGCGAGTCGAGCCGGTGGTTCCGGCGTTCCGGCAGTTGATTTTGGCGTGTAAACTAGGTGGTTCTGGGGAGTGGATCAGCTGGTTCCGGCATACTCGGCAGGTGGTACCGGCGTGTCCAGAACATGGTTCTGGCATGTCTGAGAGGTGGTACCGGCACGCCCGACGGGTGATTCCGGAGAGTCCGCCAAGTGTTTCTGGCGTACCCGGCAGGTGATTTTGGCATGTCCGACAGGTGTTTCTTGCGAGTCGAGCAGGTGGCTCAGGAATGCTCAGCTGGTGCTTCCGGCGTCTCTGGCACGTGGTTCTGGTGTGTCTGAGAGCTGGTTCTGGCATGTCCGGCAGATGATTCCGGAGTGTCCACCAAGTGGTTCTGGTATACCTGGCAGGTGATTTTAGCGTGTCCAGCAGGTGGTTCCGGCGAGCTCGGCAGGTGGTACCGGCGTGTCCGGAACATGCTTCTGGCACGTCTGAGAGATGGTTCGGGCATGCCCGGCAGGTGATTCCGGAGTGTCCGGCATGTGGTTCTGGCACCTCTGAGAGGTGGTTCCGGCATGCCCGGCAGGTGGTTCCGGAGTGTCTGCCGAGTGGTTCTGGCGTAGCTGGTGGGTGATTCTGGCGTGTCCAGCAGGTGGTTCTGGGGAGTGGATCAGGTGTATCCGGCATACTCGGCAGGTGGTACCGGCGTGTCCGGAACATGGTTCTGGCAAGTCTGAGAGGTGGTTCCGGCATGCCCGACAGGTGATTCCGGAGTGTTCGCCAAGTGGTTCTGGCGTAGCCAGCAGGTCATTTTGCATGTCCGGCGGTGGTTCCGGCGAGTCGAGCCGGTGGTTCTGGCGTAGCCGGCAGTTGATTTTGGCGTGTCCAATAGGTGGTTCTGGGGAGTGGATCAGCTGGTTCCGGCATACTCGGCAGGTGGTACCCGCGTGTCCAGAACATGGTTCTGGCAAGTCAGAGAGGTGGTTCCGGCATGCCCGGCAGTTGATTCCAGAGTGTCCGGCATGCGGTTCTGACACCTCTGAGAGGTGGTTCTGGCATGCCCGGCAGGTGATACCGGAGTGTCCGGCATTTGTTTCTGGCACCTCTGAGAGGTGGTTCCGGAATGCCTGGCCTGTGATTCCGGAGAGTCTGCCGAGTGGTTCTGGCGTAGCCGGCAGTTGATTTTGGCGTGTCCACTAGGTGGTTCTGGGTAATGGATCAGCTGGTTCCGGCATACTCGGCAGGTGGTACCGGCTTTTCCAGAACATGGTTCTGGCAAGTCTGAGAGGTGGTTCCGGCACGCCCGACATGTGATTCCGCAGCGTCCGCCAAGTGTTTCTGGCGTACCTGGCAGGTGATTTTGGCATGTCCGACAGGTGTTTCTTGCGAGTCGAGCAGGTGGCTCAGGCATGCTCAGCTGGTGCTTCCGGCGTCTCTGGCACGTGGTTCTGGTGTGTCTGAGAGCTGGTTCTGGCATGTCCGGCAGATGATTCCGGAGTGTCCACCAAGTGGTTCTGGTAGACCTGGCAGGTGATTTTGGCGTGTCAGGAAGTTGGTTCCGGCTAGTTGAGCAGGTGGATCAGGCGTGCTCGCCAGGGGGTTCAGGCGGGTCTGGCAGGTGGTTTCGGTCTGTTCGGGGAGTGGTTCCGGCATCTCAGGCACATGGTTCTGGTACGTCTGAGAGGTGGTTGCGGCCGGCCCGACAGGTGTTTCCGGAGTGTCCGCCAAGTGGTTCTGGCGTGGCTGAAAGGTGATGTTGGCGTGACCGGCAGGTGGTTCCAGCCAGCCCGGCAGTTGATTCCGGAGTGTCTGCCGAGTGGTTCTGGTGTAGCCGGCAGGTGATTTTGGCGTGTCCAGCAGGTGGTTCCGGCGAGCTCGGCAGTTGGTACCGGCGTGTCCAAACATGGTTCTGGCACGTCTGAGAGATGGTTCCGGGATGCCCAGCAGGTGATTCCGGAGTGTCCGGCATGTGGTTCCGGCACCTCTGAGAGGTGGTTCCGGCATGCCCGGCAGGTGGTTCCGGAGTGTCTGCCGAGTGGTTCTGGCGTAGCCGGCAGGTGATTAAGGCGTGTCCAGCAGGTGGTTCTGGGGACTGGATCAGGTGGTTCCGGCATATTCGGCAGGTGGTACCGGCGCGTCCGGAACATGGTTCTGGAAAGTCTGAGAGGTGGTTCCCGCATGCCCGACAGGTGATTCCGGAGTGTTCGCCAAGTGGTTCTGGCGTAGACGGCAGGTCATTTTGCATGTCCGGCGGTGGTTCCGGCGAGTCGAGCCGATGGTTCCGGCGTGTCCAGCAGGTGGTTCCGGTCTGTCCGGCAGGTGGTTCTGGCGTGTCCGGCACGAGGTTCTGGCACGTCTGAGAGTTGGTTCCGGCATGCCCGACAGGTGATTTCGGAGTGTCCGCCACGGGGTTGTGGCGTAACGGGCAGGTGATTTTGGCGTGTCTGGCAGGTGTTTCTTGCAAGCCGAGCATGTGGCTCAGGCATGATCAGCAGGTGCTTCCGGCGTGTCCTGCACGTGGTTCTGGTGTGTCTGAGAGCTGGTTCTGGCATGTCCGGCAGATGACTCCGGAGTGTCCACCAAGTGGTTGTGGCATACCCGGCAGGTGATTTTAGCGTGTCAGGTAGGTGGTTCCAGCGAGTCGAGTAGGTGGTTCCGGGGTGCTCGGCACGTGTTTCAGGCTGGTCTGGCAGGTGGTTTCGGTCTGTTCGGGGTGTGGTTCCGGCATCTCAGGCACATGGTTCTGGCACGTCTGATAGGTGGTTCCGGCCGGCCCGACAGGTGTTTCCATGGTGTCCGCCAAGTGGTTCTGGCATAGCTGGCACGTGATGTTGGCGTGACCGGCAGGTGGTTCCAGCCAGCCCGGCAGGTGTTTCCGAAGAGTTCAACAAATGGTTGTGGCGTAGCCGGCAGGTGATTTTGGCGTGTCCAGCAGGTGGTTTTGGCGAGTCGAGCAGGTGGTTGTGGCGTGCCCGGCAGGTGCTTCCGGTGTCATTGGCATGTGGTTCCGGCATGTCTGAGAGTTGGTTCCGCCATGCCCGGCAGGTGATTCCGGAGTGTTCGCCAAGTGGTTCTGGCATAGCCGGCAGGTGATTTTTCATGTCCGGCAATGGTTCCGGCGAGTCGAGCCGGTGGTTCCGGCATGTCCGGCAGGTGATTCCGGAGTGTCCGGCATGTGGTTCTGGCACCTCTGAGAGGTGGTTCCGGCATGCCCGGCAGGTGATACCGGAGTGTCTGCCGAGTGGTTCTGGCACCTCTGAGAGGTGGTTCCGGCCGGCCGGAGAGGTGTTTCCGGAGTGTCCGCCACGTGGTTCTGGCGTAGCTGAAAGGTGATGTTGGCGTGACCGGCAGGTGGTTCCAGCCAGCCCGGCAGGTGATTCCGGAGTGTCTGCCGTGTGGTTCTGGCATAGCCGGCAGTTGACTTTGGCGTGTCCACTAGGTGGTTCTGGGGAGTGGATCAGCTGGTTCCGGCATACTCGGAAGGTGGTACCGGCGTGTCCAGAACATGGTTCTGGCAAGTCTGAGAGGTGGTTCCGGCATGCCCGGCAGGTGGTTCCGGAGAGTCTGCCGAGTGGTTCTGGAGCCAGCCCGGCAGGTGATTCCGAAGAGTTCACCAAATGGTTGTGGCGTAGCCGGCAGGTTATTTTGGCGTGTCAGGAAGGTGGTTCCGGCTAGTTGAGCAGGTGGATCAGGCGTGCTCGCCAGGGGGTTCAGGCGGGTCTGGCAGGTGGTTTCGGTCTGTTCGGGGAGTGGTTCCGGCATCTTAGGCACATGGTTCTGGCACGTCTGAGAGGTGTTTCCGGCCGGCCGGAGAGGTGTTTCCGGAGTGCCCGCCAAGTGGTTCTGGCGTAGCTGAAAGGTGATGTTGGCGTGACCGGCAGGTGGTTCCAGCCAGCCCGGCATGTGATTCCGGAGTGTCTGCCGTGTGGTTCTGGCGTAGCTGGCAGGTGATTTAGGCGTGTCCAGCAGGTGGTTCTGGCGAGCTCGCCAGGTGGTACCAGCGTGTCCGGAACATGGTTCTGGCACGTCTGAGAGATGGTTCCGGCATGCCAGGCAGGTGATTCCGGAGTGTCCGGCATTTGGTTCTGGCACCCCTGAGAGTTGGTTACGGCATGCCCGGCAGGTGGTTCCGGAGTGTCTGCCGAGTGGTTCTGCCGTAGTCGGCAGGTTATTCTGGCGTGTCCAGCAGGTGGTTCTGGGGAGTGGATCAGGTGGTACCGGCATACTCTGCAGGTGGTACCGGCATGTCCGGAACATGGTTCTGGCAAGTCTGAGAGGTGGTTCCGTAATGCCAGACAGGTGATTCCGGAGTGTTCGCCAAGTGGTTCTGGCGTAGCCGGCAGGTCATTTTGCATGTCCGGCGGTGGTTCCGGCGAGTCGAGCCGGTGGTTCCGGAGTGTCCGGCAGGTGGTTCTGGCGTGACCGGCACGAGGTTCTGGCACGTCTGAGAGTTGGTTACGGCATGCCCAACAGGTGATTCCGGAGTGTCCGCCACGTGGTTCTGGCATACCCGGCAGGTGATTTTGGCGTCTCTGGCATGTGTTTCTTACAAGTCGAGCATTTGGCTCAGGCATGCTCAGCAGTTGCTTCCGGCGTGTCTGGCACGTGGTTCTGGTGTGTCTGAGAGCTGGTTCTGGCATGTCCGGCAGATGATTCCGGAGTGTCCACCAAGTGGTTGTGGCATACCTGGCAGGTGATTTTAGCGTGTCAGGTAGGTGGTTCCAGCGAGTCGAGTAGGTGGTTCCGGCGTGCTTGGCAGGTGGTTCAGGCGGGTCTGGCAGGTGGTTTCGGTCTGTTCGAGGTGTGGTTCCGGCATCTCAGGCACATGGTTCTGGCACGTCTGAGAGGTGGTTCCGGCCTGCCGGACAGGTGTTTCCATGGTGTCCGCCAAGTGGTTCTGGCATAGCTGGCAGGTGATGTTGGCGTGAACAGCAGGTGGTTCCAGCAAGCCCGGCAGGTGATTCCGAAGAGTTCACCAAATGGTTGTGGCGTAGCCGGCAGGTGATTTTGGCGTGTCCAGCAGGTGGTTTTGGCGAGTCGAGCAGGTGGTTCTGGCGTGCTCGGCAGGTGCTTCCGGTGTCATTGGCATGTGGTTCCGGCATGTCTGAGAGGTGGTTCCGGCATGCCCGGCAGGTGGTTCCGGAGAGTCTGCCGAGTGGTTCTGGAGCCAGCCCGGCAGGTTATTCCGAAGAGTTCACCAAATAGTTGTGGCGTAGCCGGCAGGTTATTTTGGCGTGTCAGGAAGGTGGTTCCGGCTACTTGAGCAGGTGGATCAGGCGTGCTCGCCAGTGGGTTCAGGCGGGTCTGGCAGGTGGTTTCGGTCTGTTCGAGGAGTGGTTCCAGCATCTTAGGCTCATGGTTCTGGCACGTCTGAGAGGTGTTTCCGGAGTGTCCGCCAAGTGGTTCTGGCGTAGCTGAAAGGTGATGTTGGCGTGACCGGCACATGGTTCCAGCCAGCCCGGCAGGTGATTCCGGAGTCTCTGCCGTGTGGTTCTGGAGCCAGCCCGGCAGGTCATTCCGAAGAGTTCACCAAATGGTTGTGGCGTAGCCGGCAGTTGATTTTGGCGTGTCAGGAAGGTGGTTCCGGATAGTTGAGCAGGTGGATCAGGCGTGCTCGCCAGGGGGTTCAGGCTGGTCTGGCAGGTGGTTTCGGTCTGTTCGGGGAGTGGTTCCGGCATCTTAGGCACATGGTTCTGGCACGTCTGAGAGGTGTTTCCGGCCGGCTGGAGAGGTGTTTCCGGAGTGTCCGCCAAGTGGTTCTGGCGTAGCTGAAAGGTGATGTTGGCGTGACAGGCAGTTGGTTCCAGACAGCCCGGCAGGTGATTCCGGAGTGTCTGCCGTGTGGTTCTGGCGTAGCTGGCAGGTGATTTTGGCGTGTCCAGCAGGTGGTTCTGGCGAGCTCGGCAGGTGGTACCAGCGTGTCCGGAACATGGTTCTGGCACGTCTGAGAGATGGTTCCGGCATGCCAGGCAGGTGATTCCGGAGTGTCCGGCATGTTGTTCTGGCACCCCTGAGAGGTGGTTCCGGCATGCCCGGCAGGTGGTTCTGGAGTGTCTGCCGAGTGGTTCTGGCGTAGTCGGCAGGTGATTCTGGCGTGTCCAGCCGGTGGTTCTGGGGAGTGGTTCAGGTGGTTCCGGCATACTCTGCAGGTGGTACCGGCATGTCCGGAACATGGTTCTGGCAAGTCTGAGAGGTGGTTCCGGAATGCCCGACAGGTGATTCCGGAATGTTCGCCAAGTGGTTCCGGCGTGTCCGGCAGGTGATTCTGGCGTGTCCAGCAGGTGGTTCTGGGGAGTGGATCATGTGGTTCCGGCATATTCGGCAGGTGGTTCTGGCGTGTCCGGCACGAGGTTCTGGCACGTCTGAGAGTTGGTTCCGGCATGCCCGAAAGGTGATTCCGGAGCGTCCGCCAAGTGTTTCTGGCGTACCCGGCAGTTGATTTTGGCATGTCCGACAGGTGTTTCTTGCGAGTCGAGCAGGTGGCTGAGGCATGCTCAGCTTGTGCTTCCGGCGTATCTGGCACGTGGTTCTGGTGTGTCTGAGAGCTGGTTCTGGCATGTCCGGCAGATGATTCCGGAGTGTCCACCAAGTGGTTCTGGTATACCTGGCAGGTGATTTTGGCGTGTCAGGAAGTTGGTTCCGGCTAGTTGAGCAGGTGGATCAGGCATGCTCGCCAGTGGGTTCAGGCGGGTCTGGCAGGTGGTTTCGGTGTGTTCGGGGAGTGGTTCCGGCATCTCCGGCTCATGGTTCTGTCAAGTCTGAGAGGTGGTTCTGGCCGGCCCGACAGGTGTTTCCATGGTGCCCGCCAAGTTTTTCTGGCATAGCTGGCAGATGATGTTGGCATGACCAGCAGGTGGTTCCAGCAAGCCCGGCAGGTGATTCCGAAGAGTTCACCAAATGGTTGTGGCGTAGCCGGCAGGTGATTTTGGCGTGTCCAGCAGATGGTTTTGGCGAGTAGAGCATGTGGTTCTGGCGTGCTCGGCAGGTGCTTCCGGTGTCATTGGCATGTGGTTCCGGCATGTCAGAGAGGTGGTTCCGGTATGCCCGGCAGGTGGTTCCGGAGTGTCTGCAGAGTGGTTCTGGAGCCAGCCCGGCAGGTGATTCCGAAGAGTTCACCAAATGGTTGTGGCGTAGCCAGCAGGTGATTTTGGCGTGCCCAGCAGGGGGTTTTGGCGAGTCGAGCACGTGGTAGTCGCGGGCCCGGCACGTGCTTCCAGTGTCATTGGCATGTGGTTCCGGCATGTCTGAGAGGTGGTTCCGGCATGCCCGGCAGGTGATTCCGGAGTGTCCGGCATGAGGTTCTGGCACCTCTGAGAGGTGGTTCCGGCATGTCAGGCAGGTGGTTCCGGAGTGTCTGCCGAGTGGTTCTGGCGTAGCCGGCAGGTGATTCTGGCGTGTCCAGCAGGTGGTTCTGGGGAGTGGATCAGGTGTATCCGGCATACTCGGCAGGTGGTACCGGCGTGTCCGGAACATGGTTCTGGCAAGTCTGAGAGGTGGTTCCGGCATGCCCGACAGGTGATTCCGGAGTGTTCACCAAATGGTTGTGGCGTAGCCGGAAGGTGATTTTGGCGTGTCAAGCAGGTGGTTTTGGCGAGTCGAGCAGGAGGTTCTGGCGTGCTCGGCAGGTGCTTCCGGTGTCATTGGCATGTCGTTCCGGCATGTCTGAGAGTTGGTTCCGCCATGCCCGGCAGGTGATTCCGGAGTGTTCGCCAAGTGGTTCTGGCGTAGCCGGCAGGTGATTTTGCATGTCCGGCAGTGGTTCTGGGGAGTCGAGCCGGTGGTTCCGGCATGTCCAGCAGGTGGTTCCGGCATGCCCGGCAGGTGATTCCGGAGTGTCCGGCATGTGGTTCTGGCACATCTGAGAGGTGGTTCCGGCATGCCCGGCAGGTGATACCGGAGTGTCCGCAGAGTGGTTCTGGAGTAGCCGGCAGGTGATTCTGGCGTATCCAGCAGGTGGTTCTGGGGTGTGGATCAAGTGGTTCCGGCATACTCGGCAGGTGGTACCGGCGTGTCCGGGACATGGTTCTGGCAAGTCTGAGAGGTGGTTCCGGCATGCCCGACAGGTGATTCCGGAGTGTTCGCCAAGTGGTTCTGGCGTAGCCAGCAGGTCATTTTGCATGTCCGGCGGTGGTTGAGGCGAGTCGAGCCGGTGGTTGCAGCGTATCCAGCAGGTGTTTCCTGTCTGTCCGGCAGGTGGTTCTGGCGTGACCGGCACGAGGTTCTGGCACGTCTGAGAGTTGGTTCCGGCATGCCCGACAGGTGATTCCGGAGTTTCCGCCACGTGGTTCTGGCTTACCGGGCAGGTGATTTTGACGTGTCTGGCAGGTGTTTCTTGCAAGTTGAGCATTTGGCTCAGGCATGCTCAGCAGGTGCTTCCGGCGTGTCCGGCACGTGGTTCTGGTGTGTCTGAGAGCTGGTTCTGGAATGTCCGGCAGATGATTCCGGAGTATCCACCAAGTGGTTGTGGCATACCCGGCAGGTGATTTTAGCCTGTCAGGTATTTGGTTCCGGCGAGTCGAGTAGGTGGTTCCGGCATGCTCGGCAGGTGGTTCAGGCGGGTCTGGCAGGTGGTTTCGGTCTGTTCGGGGTGTGGTTCCGGCATCTCAGGCACATAGTTCTGGCACGTCTGATAGGTGGTTCCGGCCGGCCGGACAGGTGTTTCCATGGTGTCCGCCAAGTGGTTCTGGCATAGCTGGGAGGTGATGTTGGCGTGACCGGCAGGTGGTTCCAGCCAGCCCGGCAGGTGATTCCGAAGTGTTCACCAAATGGCTGTGGCGTAGCCGTAAGGTGATTTTGGCGTGTCCAGCAGGTGGTTTTGGCGAGTCGAGCAGGTGGTTCTGGCGTGCTCGGCAGGTGCTTCCGGTGTCATTGGCATGTGGTTCCGGCATGTCTGAGAGGTGGTTCCGCCGTGCCTGGCAGGTGATTCCGGAGTGTTCGCCAAGTGGTTCTGGTGTAGCCGGCAGGTCATTTTGCATGTCCGGCGGTGGTTCCGCCGAGTCGAGCCGGTGGTTCCGGCGTAGCCGGCCGTTGATTTTGGCGTGTCCACTAGGTGGTTCAGGGGAGTGGATCAGCTGGTTCCGGCATACTCGGCAGGTGGTACCGCCGTGTCCAGAACATTGTTCTGGCAAGTCTGAGAGGTGGTTCCGGCACGCCCGACAGGTGATTCCGGAGCGTCCGCCAAGTGTTTCTGGCGTACCCGGCAGGTGATTTTGGCATGTCCCAAAGGTGTTTCTTGCGAGTCGAGCAGGTGGCTCAGGCATGCTCAGCTGGTGCTTCCGGCGTCTCTGGCACGTGGTTCTGGTGTGTCTGAGAGCTGGTTCTGGCATGTCCGGCAGATGATTCCGGAGTGTCCACCAAGTGGTTCTGGTATACCTGGCAGGTGATTTTGGCGTGTCAGGAAGGTGGTTCTGGCTAGTTGAGCAGGTGGATCAGGCGTGCTCGCCAGGGGGTAGAGGCGGGTCTGGCTGGTGGTTTCGGTCACTTCGGTTAGTGGTTCTGGCATCTCAGGCACATTGTTCTGGCACGTCTGAGAGGTGGTTCCGGCCGGCCCGACAGGTGTTTCCGGAGTGTCCGCCAAGTGGTTCCAGCGTAGCTGAAATGTGATGTTGGCGTGACCGGCAGGTGGTTCCAGCCAGCCCCGCAGGTGATTCCGGAGTGTCTGCCGCGTGGTTCTGGCGTAGCCGACAGGTGATTTTGGCGTGTCCAGCAGGTGGTTCCGGCATGCCCGGCAGGTGGTTCCGGAATGTCTGATGAGTGGTTCTGGCATAGCCGGCAGTTGATTCTGGCGTGTCCAGCAGGTGGTTCTGGGGAGTGGATCATGTGGTTCCTGCATACTCGGCAGACGGTACCGGCGTGTCAGGAACATGGTTCTGGCAAGTCTGAGAGGCGGTTCCGGCATGCCCAACAGTTGATTCCGGAGTGTTCGCCAAGTGGTTCTGGCGTAGCCGGCAGGTCATTTTGCATGTCCGGCGGTGGTTCCGGCGAGTCGAGCCGGTGGTTCCTGCGTGTCAGGCAGGTGGTTCTGGGGTGACCGGCACGAGGTTCTGGCACGTCTGAGAGTTGGTTCCGGCATGCCCGACATGTAATTCCGGGGTGTCCGCCACGTGGTTCTGGCGTAGCCGGCAGGTGATTTTGGTGTGTCCAGCAGGTGGTTTTGGCGAGTCGAGCAGGTGGTTCCGGCATGCCCGGCAGGTGGTTCCGGAGTGTCTGTCGAGTGGTTCTGGAGCCAGCCCGGCAGGTGATTCCAATGAGTTCACCAAATGGTTGTGGCGTAGCCGGCATGTGATTTTGGCGTGTCTGGAATGTGGTTCCGGCTAGTTCAGCAGGTGGATCAGGAGTGCTCGCCAGGGGGTTCAGGCGGGTCTGGCAGGTGGTTTCGGTCTGTTCGGGGAGTGGTTCTGGCATCTCAGGCACATGGTTCTGGCACGTCTGAGAGATGGTTCCAGCATGCCCGGCAGGTGATTCCGGAGTGTCCGGCATGTGGTTCTGGCACCTCTGAGAGGTGGTTCCGGCATGCCCGGCAGGTGATACCGGAGTGTCCGGCATTTGGTTCTGGCACCTCTGAGAGGTGGTTCCGGAATGCCCGGCAGGTGATACCGGAGTGTCCGGTATTTGGTTCTGGCACCTCTGAGAGGTGGTTCCGGCATGCCCGACAGGTGATTCCGGAGTGTTCGCCAAGTGGTTCTGGCATAGCCGGGAGGTCATTTTGCATGTCCGGCAGTGGTTCCGGTGAGTCGAGCCGGTGGTTCCGGCATAGCCGGCAGTTGATTTTGGCGTCTCCACTGGGTGGTTCTGGGGAGTGCATCAGCTGATTCTGGCATACTCGGCAGGTGGTACCGGCGTGTCCAGAACATGGTTCTGGCAAGTCTGAGAGGTGTTTCCGGCACGCCCGACAGGTGATTCCGCAGCGTCCGCCAAGATTTTCTGGCATACCCGGCAGGTGATTTTCGCCTGTCCGACAGTTGTATCTTGCGAGTCGAGCTGGTGGCTGAGGCATGCTCAGCTGGTGCTTCCAGCGTCTCTGGCACGTGGTTCTGGTGTGTCTGACAGCTGGTTTTGGCATCTCCGGCAGATGATTCCGGAGTGTCCACCAAGTGGTTCTGGTAGACCTGGCAGGTGATTTTGGCGTGTCAGGAAGTTGGTTCCGGCTAGTTGAGCAGGTGGATCAGGCGTTCAGGCCAGGTGTTTCAGGCGGGTCTGGCAGGTGGTTTCGGTCTGTTCGGGGAGTGGTTCCGGCATCTCAGGCTCATGGTTCTGGCACGTCTGAGAGGTGGTTCCGGCCGGCCCGACAGATGTTTCCATGGTGTCCGCCAAGTGGTTCTGGCATAGCTGACAGGTGATGTTGGCGTGACCGGCAGGTGGTTCCAGCAAGACCGGCAGGTGATTCCGAGTAGTTCACCAAATGGTTGAGGCGTAGCCGGCAGGTGATTTTGGCGTGTCCAGCAGGTGGTTTTGGCGAGTCGAGCAGGTGGTTCTGGCGTGCTCGGAAGGTGCTTCCGGTGTCATTGGCATGTGGTTCCGGCATGTCTGAGAGGTGGTTCAACCATGCCCGGCAGGTGATTCCTGAGTGTTCGCCAAGTGGTTCTGGCGTAGCCGGCAGGTGATTTTGCATGTCCGGCAATGGTTCCGGCGAGTCGGGCCTGTGGTTCCAGCATGTCCGGCAGGTGGTTCCGGCATGCCCGGCAGGTGATTCCGGAGTGTCCGGCATGTGGTTCTGGCACCTCTGAGAGGTGGTTCCGACATGCCCGTCAGGTGATACCGGAGTGTTCGCCAAGTGGTTCTGGCGTAGCCGGCAGGTGATTTTGCATGTCCGGCAATGGTTCCGGCGAGTCGAGCCGGTGGTTCCGGAGTGTCCGGCATGTGGTTCCGGCATGTCTGGCAGGTGGTTCCGGCATGTCCAGCACGTGGTTCCAGCATGCCCGGCAGGTGATTCCGGCGTGTCTGTCATGTGGTTCTGGCACCTCTGAGAGGTGGTTCCGGAATGCCTGGCCTGTGATTCCGGAGTGTCTGCCGAGTGGTTCTGGCGTAGCCGGCAGTTGATTTTGGCGTGTCCAGTAGGTGGTTCTGGAGAGTGGATCAGCTGGTTCCGGCATACTCGGCAGGTGGTACCGGCGTGTCCAGAACATGGTTCTGGCAAGTCTGAGAGGTGGTTCCGGCACGCCCGACAGGTGATTCCGAAGAGTTCACCAAATGCTTGTGGCGTAGCCGGCAGGTGATTTTGGCGTGTCCAGCAGGTGGTTTTGGCGAGTCGAGCAGGTGGTTCTGGCGTGCTTGGCAGGTGATTACGGTGTCATTGGCATGTGGTTCCGGCATGTCTGAGAGGTGGTTCCGGCATGCCCGGCAGGTGGTTCCGGAGTCTCTGCCGAGTGGTTCTGGAGCCAGCCCGGCAGGTGGTTCCGAAGAGATCACCAAATGGTTGTGGCGTAGCCGGCAGGTTATTTTGGCGTGTCAGGAAGGTGGTTCTGGCTATTTGAGAAGGTGGATCAGGCGTGCTCGCCTGTGGGTTCAGGCGGGTCTGGCAGGTGGTTTCGGTCTGTTCGGGGAGTGGTTCCGGCATCTTAGGCACATGGTTCTGGCACGGCTGAGAGGTGTTTCCGGCCGGCCGGAGAGGTGTTTCCGGAGTGTCCGCCAAGTGGTTCTGGCGTAGCTGAAAGGTGATGTTGGCGTGACCGGCAGGTGGTTCCAGCCAGCACGGCAGGTGATTCCGGAGTGTCTGCCGTGTGGTTCTGGCGTAGCTGGCAGGTGATTTTGGCATGTCCAGCAGGTGGTTCTGGCGAGCTCGGCATGTGGTACCAGCGTGTCCGGAACATGGTTCTGGCACGTCTGAGAGATGGTTCCGGCATGCCAGGCAGGTGATTCCGGAGTGTCCGGCATGTGGTTCTGGCACCCCTGAGAGGTGGTTCCGGCATGCCCGGCAGGTGGTTCCGGAGTGTCTGCCGAGTGGTTCTGGCGTAGTCGGCAGGTGATTCTGGCGTGTCCAGCCGGTGGTTCTGGGGAGTGGTTCAGGTGGTTCCGGCATACTCTGCAGGTGGTACCGGCATGTCCGGAACATGGTTCTGGCAAGTGTGAGAGGTGGTTCCGGAATGCCCGACAGGTGATTCCGGAGTGTTCGCCAAGTGGTTCCGGCGTTTCCGGCAGGTGATTCTGGCGTGTCCAACAGGTGGTTCTGGGGAGTGGATCATGTGGTTCCGGCATACTCGGAAGGTGGTTCTGGCGTGTCCGACACGAGGTTCTGGCACGTCTGAGAGTTGGTTCCGGCATGCCCGAAAGGTGATTCCGGAGCGTCCGCCAAGTGTTTCTGGCGTACCCGGCAGGTTATTTTGGCGTGTCTGGCAGGTGTTTCTGGCAAGTCGAGCATTTGGCTCAGGCATGATCAGCAGGTGCATCCGGCGTGTCTGGCACGTGGTTCTGGTGTGTCTGAGAGCTGGTTCTGACATGTCCGGCAGATGATTCCGGAGTGTCCACCAAGTGGTTGTGGCATACCCGGCAGGTGATTTTAGCGTGTCAGGTAGGTGGTTCCGGCGAGTCGAGTAGGTGGTTCCGGCGTGATTGGCAGGTGGTTCAGGCGGGTCTGGCAGGTGGTTTCGTTCTGTTCGGGGTGTGGTTCCGGCATCTCAGGCACATGGTTCTGGCACGTCTGAGAGGTGGTTCCGACCCGCCTGACAGGTGATTCCGGAGTGTTCGCCAAGTGGTTCTGGCGTAGCCGGCAGGTCATTTTGCATGTCCAGCGGTGGTTCCGGCGAGTCGAGCCGGTGGTTCTGGCGTGTCGAGCAGGTGTTTCAGGTCTGTCCGGCAGGTGGTTCTGGCGTGTCCGGCACGAGGTTCTGGCACGTCTGAGGGTTGGTTCCGGCATGCCCGGCAGGTGATTCCGGAGTGTTCGCCAAGTGGTTCTGGCGTAGCCGGCAGGTGATTTTGCATGTCCAGCAATGGTTCCGGAGAGTCGAGCCGGTGGTTCCTGCATGTCTGGCAGGTGGTTCCGGCATGCCCGGCAGGTGATTCCGGAGTGTTCGCCAAGTGGTTCTGGCGTAGCCGGCAGGTGATTTTGCATGTCCGGCAATGGTTCCGGCGAGTCGAGCCGGTGGTTCCGGCATGTCCGGCAGGTGGTTCCGGCATGCCCGGCAGGTGATTCCGGAGTGTCTGGCATGTGGTTCTGGCACCTCTGAGAGGTGGTTCCGGCATGCCCGGCAGGTGATACAGAGTGTCCGGCATTTGGTTCTGGCACCTCTGAGAGGTGGTTCCGGAATGCCTGGCATGTGATTCCGCAGTGTCTGTCGAGTGGTTATGGCGTAGCCGGCAGGTGATTCTGGCGTGTCCAGCAGGTGGTTCTGGGGAGTGGATCATGTGGTTCCGGCATACTCGGCAGGTGGTACCGGAGTGTCCGGAAGATGGTTCTGGCAAGTCTGAGAGGTGGTTCTGGCATGCCCGACAGGTGATTCCGGAGTGTTCGCCAAGTGGTTCTGGCGTAGCCGGCAGGTCATTTTGCATGTCCGGCGGTGGTTCCGGCAAGTCGAGCCGGTGGTTCCGGGGTAGCCGGCCGTTGATTTTGGCGTGTCCACTAGGTGGTTCTGGGCAGTGGATCAGCTGGTTCCGGCATACTCGGCAGGTGGTACCGCCGTGTCCAGAACATGGTTCCGGCAAGTCTGAGAGGTGGTTCCGGCACGCCCGACAGGTGATTCCGGAGCGTCTGCCAAGTGTTTCTGGCGTACCCGCCAGGTGATTTTCGCCTGTCCGACAGGTGTATCTTGCGAGTCGAGCAGGTGGCTGAGGCATGCTCAGCTGGTGCTTCCGGCGTCTCTGGCACGTGGTTCTGGTGTGTCTGAGAGCTGGTTCTGGCATCTCCGGCAGATGATTCCGGAGTGTCCAGCAAGTGGTTCTTGTATACCTGGCAGGTGATTTTGGCGTGTCAGGAAGTTGGTTCCAGCTAGTTGAGCAGGTGGATCAGGCGTGCTTGCCAGGGGATTCAGGCGGGTCTGGCAGGTGGTTTCGGTCTGTTCGGGGAGTGGTTCCGGCATCTCAGGCACATGGTTCTGTCACGTCTGAGAGGTGGTTCCGGCCGGACCGACAGGTGTTTCCATGGTGTCCGCCAAGTGGTTCCGGCATAGCTGGCAGGTGATGTTGGTGTGACCGGAAGGTGGTTCCAGCAAGCCCGGCAGGTGATTCCGAGTAGTTCACCAAATGGTTGTGGCGTAGCCAGCAGGTGATTTTGGCGTGCCCAGCAGGGGGTTTTGGCGAGTCGAGCACGTGGTAGTCGCGGGCCCGGCACGTGCTTCCAGTGTCATTGGCATGTGGTTCCGGCATGTCTGAGAGGTGGTTCCGGCATGCCCGGCAGGTGATTCCGGAGTGTCTGCCGTGTGGTTCCGGCGTAGCCGCCAGGTGATTTTGGCGTGTCCAGCAGGTGGTTCCGGCGAGCTCGGCAGGGGGTACCGGCGTGTCCGGAACATGGTTCTGGCACGTCTAAGAGATGGTTCCGGCATGCCCGGCAGGTGATTCCGGAGTGTCCGGCATGAGGTTCTGGCACCTCTGAGAGGTGGTTCCGGCATGTCAGGCAGGTGGTTCCGGAGTGTCTGCCGAGTGGTTCTGGCGTAGCCGGCAGGTGATTCTGGCGTGTCCAGCTGGTGGTTCTGGGGAGTGGATCAGGTGTATCCGGCATACTCGGCAGGTGGTACCGGCGTGTCCGGAACATGGTTCTGGCAAGTCTGAGAGGTGGTTCCGGCATGCCCGACAGGTGATTCCGGAGTGTTCACCAAATGGTTGTGGCGTAGCCGGAAGGTGATTTTGGCGTGTAAAGCAGGTGGTTTTGGCGAGCCGAGCAGGAGGTTCTGGCGTGCTCGGCAGGTGCTTCCGGTGTCATTGGCATGTGGTTCCGGCATGTCTGAGAGTTGGTTCCGCCATGCCCGGCAGGTGATTCCGGAGTGTTCGCCAAGTGGTTCTGGCGTAGCCGGCAGGTGATTTTGCATGTCCGGCAGTGGTTCTGGGGAGTCGAGCCGGTGGTTCCGGCATGTCCAGCAGGTGGTTCCGGCATGCCCGGCAGGTGATTCCGGAGTGTCCGGCATGTGGTTCTGGCACATCTGAGAGGTGGTTCCGGCATGCCCGGCAGGTGATACCGGAGTGTCCGCAGAGAGGTTCTGGAGTAGCCGGCAGGTGATTCTGGCGTATCCAGCAGGTGGTTCTGGGGTGTGGATCAAGTGGTTCCGGCATACTCAGCAGGTGGTACCGGCGTGTCCGGAACATGGTTCTGGCAAGTCTGAGAGGTGGTTCCGGCATGCCCGGCAGGTGATTCCGGAGTGTCCGGCATGTGGTTCTGGCACCTCTGAGAGATGGTTCCTGCATGCCCGGCAGGTGGTTCCGGAGTATCTGACGAGTGGTTCTGGCGTAGCCGGCAGGTGATTCTGGCGTGTCCAGCAGGTGGTTCTGGGGAGTGGATCAGGTGGTTCCGGCATACTCGGCAGGTGGTACCGGGGTGTCCGGAACATGGTTCTGGAAAGTCTGAGAGGTGGTTCCCGCATGCCCAACAGGTGATTCCGGAGTGTTCACCAAGTGGTTCTGGCGTAGCCGGCAGGTCATTTTGCATGTCCGGCGGTGGTTCCGGCGAGTCGAGACGGTGGTTCCGGCGCATCCAGCAGGTGTTTCCCGTCTGTCCGGCAGGTGGTTCTGGCGTGACCGGCACGAGGTTCTGGCACGTCTGAGAGTTGGTTCCGGCATGCCCGACAGGTGATTCCGGAGTGTTCGCCAAGTGGTTCTGGCATAGCCGGCAGGTGATTTTGCATGTCCGGCAATGGTTCCGGCGAGTCGAGCCGGTGGTTACGACATGTCCGGCAGGTGGTTCCGGCATGCCCGGCAGGTGATTCCGAAGAGTTCACCAAATGGTTGTGGCGTAGCCGGCAGGTGATTTTGGCGTGTCCAGCAGGTGGTTTTGGCGAGTCGAGCAGGTGGTTCTGGCGTGCTCGGCAGGTGCTTCCGGTGTCATTGGCATGTGGTTCCGGCATGTCTGAGAGGTGGTTCTGCCATGCCAGGCAGGTGATTCCGGAGTGTTCGCCAAGTGGTTCTGGCGTAGGCGGCAGGTGATTTTGCATGTCCGGCAATGGTTCCGGCGAGTCGAGCCGGTGGTTCCGGCATGTCCGGCAGGTGGTTCCGGCATGCCCGGCAGGTGATTCCGGAGTGTCCGGCATGTGGTTCTGGCACCTCTGAGAGGTGGTTCCGGCATGCCCGGCAGGTGATACCGGAGTGTCCGGCATTTGGTTCTCACACCTCTGAGAGGTGGTTCCGGAATGCCTGGCATGTGAATCCCGAGTGTCTGCCGAGTGGTTCTGGCGTAGCCGGCAGGTGATTTTGGCGTGTCCAGCAGGTGGTTCCGGCGAGCTCGGCAGGTGGTTCCGGCATGTCCGGAACATGGTTCTGTCAAGTCTGAGAGATGGTTCCGGCATGCCCGGCAGGTGATTCGGGAGTGTCCGGCATGTTGTTCTGGCACCTCTGAGAGGTGGTTCCGGCATGCCCGGCAGGTGGTTCCGGCATGCCCGGCAGGTGATTCCGGAGTGTCCGGCATGTGGTTCTGGCACCTCTGAGAGGTGGTTCCGGCATGCACGGCAGGTGATACCGGAGTCTCCGGCATTTGGATCTGGCACCTCTGAGAGGTGGTTCCGGAATGCCTGGCATGTGATTCCGGAGTTTCTGCCGAGTTGTTCTGGCGTAGCCGGCAGGTGATTTTGGCGTGTCCAGAATGTGGTTTTGGCGAGTCGATCAGGTGGTTCTGGTGTGCTCGGCAGGTGCTTCCGGTGTCATTGGCATGTGGTTCCGGCATGTCTGAGAGGTGGTTCCGCCATGCCCGGCAGGTGATTATGGAGTGTTCGCCAAGTGGTTCTGGCGTAGCCGGCAGGTGATTTTGCATGTCCGGCAATTGTTCCGCCGAGTCGAGCCGGTGGTTCCGGCATGTCCGGCAGGTGGTTCCGGCATGCCCGGCAGGTGATTCCGGAGTGTCCGGCATGTGGTTCTGGCACCTCTGAGAGGTGGTTCCGGCATGCCCGACAGGTGATACCGGAGTGTTCGCCAAGTGGTTCTGGCGTAGCCGGCAGGTGATTTTGCATGTCCGGCCTTGGTTCCGGCGAGTCGAGCCGGTGGTTCCTGCATGTCCGGCAGGTGGTTCCGGCATGCCCGGCAGGTGGTTCCGGCATGTCCAGCACGTGGTTCCAGCATGCCCTGCAGGTGATTCCGGAGTGTCCGGCATGTGGTTCTGGCACCTCTGAGAGGTGGTTCCGGCATGCCCGGCAGGTGATACCGGAGTGTCCGGCATTTGGTTCTGGCACCTCTGAGAGGTGGTTCCGGAATGCCTGGCCTGTGATTCCGGAGTGTCTGCCGAGTGGTTCTGGCATACCCGGCAGTTGATTTTGGCGTGTCCACTAGGTGGTTCTGGGGAGTGGAACAGCTGGTTCCGGCATCCTCGGCAGGTGGTACCGGCGTGCCCAGAACATGGTTTAGGCAAGTCTGAGAGGTGGTTCCGGCACGCCCGACAGGTGATTCTGGAATGTCCGCCAAGTGTTTCTGGCGTACCCGACAGGTGATTTTCGCCTGTCCGACAGGTGTATCTTGCGAGTCGAGCAGGTGGCTCAGGCATGCTCTGCAGGTGCTTCCAGCGTCTCTGGCACGTGGTTCTGGTGTGTCTGAGAGCTGGTTCTGGCATGTCCGGCAGATGATTCCGGAGTGTCCACCAAGTGGTTCTGGTATACCTGGTAGGTGATTTTGGCGTGTCAGGAAGTTGGTTCCGGCTAGTTGAGCAGGTGGATCAGGCGTGCTCGCCAGGGGGTTCAGGCCGGTATGGCAGGTGGTTTCGGTCTGTTCGGGGAGTGGTTCCGGCATCTCAGGCACATGGTTCTGGCACGTCTGAGAGGTGGTTCCGGCCGGCCCGACAGGTGTTTCCATGGTGTCCGCCAAGTGGTTCTGGCATAGCTGGCAGGTGATGTTGGCGTGACCGGCAGGTGGTTCCAGCCAGCCTGGCAGGTGATTCCGAAGAGTTCACCAAATGGTTGTGGCGTAGCCGGCAGGTGATTTTGGCGTGTCCAGCCGGTGGTTTGGCGAGTCGAGCAGGTGGTTCTGGCGTGCTCGGCAGGTGCTTCCGGTGTCATTGGCATGTGGTTCCGGCATGTCTGAGAGGTGGTTCCGCCATTCCCGGCAGGTGATTCCGGAGTGTTCGCCAAGTGGTACTGGCGTAGCCGGCAGGTGATTTTGCATGTCCGGCAATGGTTCCGGCGAGTCGAGCCGGTGGTTCCGGCATGTCCGGCAGGTGGTTCCGGCATGCCCGGCAGGTGATTCCGGAATGTCCGGCATGTGGTTCTGGCACCTCTGAGAGGTGGTTCCGGAATGCCCGGCAGGCGATACCGGAGTGTCCTGCATTTGGTTCTCACACCTCTGAGAGGTGGTTCCGGAATGCCTGGCATGTGATTCCCAAGTGTCTGCCGAGTGGTTCTGGCGTAGCCGGCAGGTGATTTTGGCGTGTGCAGCAGGTGGTTCCGGCGAGCTCGGCAGGTGGTTCCGGCATGTCCGGAACATGGTTCTGTCAAGTCTGAGAGATGGTTCCGGCATGCCCGGCAGGTGATTCCGGAGTGTCCGGCATGTGGTTCTGGCACCTCTGAGAGGTGGTTCCGGCATGCCCGGCAGGTGATACCGGAGTGTTCACCAAGTGGTTCTGGCGTAGCCGGCAGGTGATTTTGCATGTCCGGCAATGGTTCCGGCGAGTCGAGCCGGTGGTTCCGGCATGCCCGGCAGGTGGTTCCGGCATGCCCGGCAGGTGATTCCGGAGTGTCCGGCATGTGGTTCTGGCACATCTGAGAGGTGGTTCCGGCATGCCCGGCAGGTGATACCGGAGTGTCCGCAGAGTGGTTCTGGAGTAGCCGGCAGGTGATTCTGGCGTATCCAGCAGGTGGTTCTTGGGAGTGGATCAAGTGGTTCCGGCATACTCGGCAGGTGGTACCGGCGTGTCCGGAACATGGTTCTGGCAAGTCTGAGAGGTGGTTCCGGCATGCCCGACAGGTGATTCCGGATTGTTCGCCAAGTGGTTCTGGCGTAGCCGGCAGGTCATTTTGCATGTCCGGCGGTGGTTGCGGCGAGTCGAGCCGGTGGTTGCGGCGTATCCAGCAGGTGTTTCCTGTCTGTCCGGCAGGTGGTTCTGGCGTGACCTGCACGAGGTTCTGGCACGTCTGAGAGTTGGTTCCGGCATGCCCGACAGGTGATTCTGGAGTGTCCACCACGTGGTTGTGGCGTACCCGGCAGGTGATTTTGGCATGTCTGGCAGGTGTTTCTTGCAAGTCAAGCATTTGGCTCAGGCATGCTCAGCAGGTGCTTCTGGCGTGTCTGGCACGTGGTTCTGGTGTGTCTGAGAGCTGGTTCTGGCATGTCCGGCAGATGATTCCGGAGTGTCCACCAAGTGATTGTGGCATACCCGGAAGGTGATTTTAGCGTGTCAGGTAGGTGGTTCCGCCGAGTCGAGTAGGTGGTTCCGGTGTGCTCGGCAGGTGGTTCAGGCGGGTCTGGCAGGTGGTTTAGGACTGTTCGGGGTGTGGTTCCGGCATCTCAGGCACATGGTTCTGGCACGTCTGAGAAGTGGGTCCGGCCGGCCCGACAGGTGTTTCCATGGTGTCCGCCAAGTGGTTCTGGCATAGCTGGCAAGTGATGTTGGCGTGACCGGCAGGTGGTTCCAGCCAGCCCGGCAGGTGATTCCGAAGAGTTCACCAAATGGTTGTGGCGTAGCCGGCAGGTGATTTTGGCGTGTCCAGCGGGTGGTTTTGGCGAGTCGAGCAGGTGGTTCTGGCGTGCTCGGCAGGTGCTTCCGGTGTCATTGGCATGTGGTTCCGGCATGTCTGAGAGGGGGTTCCGCCATGCCCGGCAGGTGATTCCGGAGTGTTCGCCAAGTGGTTCTGGCGTAGCCGGCAGGTGATTTTGCATGTCCGGCAATTGTTCCGCCGAGTCGAGCCGGTGGTTCCGGCATGTCCGGCAGGTGGTTCCGGCATGCCCGGCAGGTGATTCCGGAGTGTCCGGCATGTGGTTCTGGCACCTCTGAGAGGTGGTTCCGGCATGCCCGACAGGTGATACCGGAGTGTTCGCCAAGTGGTTCTGGCGTAGCCGGCAGGTGATTTTGCATGTCCGGCCTTGGTTCCGGCGAGTCGAGCCGGTGGTTCCTGCATGTCCGGCAGGTGGTTCCGGCATGCCCGGCAGGTGATTCCGGTGTGTCCGGCATGTGGTTCTGGCACATCTGAGAGGTGGTTCCGGCATGCCCGGCAGGTGATACCGGAGTGTCCGGCATTTGGTTCTGGCACCTCTGAGAGGTGGTTCCGGAATGCCTGGCATGTGATTCCCAAATGTCTGCCGAGTGGTTCTGGCGTAGCCGGCAGGTGATTTTGGCGTGTCCACCAGGTGGTTCCGGCGAGCTCGGCGGGTGGTTCCGGCATGTCCGGAACATGGTTCTGGCAAGTCTGAGAGATGGTTCCGCCATGCCCGGCAGGTGATTCCGGAGTGTCCGGCATGTGTTTCTGGCACCTCTGAGAGGTGGTTCCGGCATGCCCGGCAGTTGGTTGCGGAGTGTCTGCGCAGCGGTTCTGGAGTAGCCGGCAGGTGATTCTGGCGTATCCAGCAGGTGGTTCTGGGGAGTGGATCAGGTGGTTCCGGCATACTCGGCAGGTGGTACCGGCGTGTCCGGAACATGGTTCTGGCAACTCTGAGATGTGGTTCCGGCATGCCCGACAGGTGATTCCGGAGTGTTCGCCAAGTGGTTCTGGCGTAGCCGGCAGGTCATTTTGCATGTCCGGCGGTGGTTCCGGCGTGTCGAGCCGGTGGTTCTGGCGTATCCAGCAGTAGTTTCCTGTCTGTCCGGCAGGTGGTTCTGGCGTGACCGGCACGAGGTTCTGGCACGTCTGAGAGTTGGTTCTGGCATGCCCGACAGGTGATTCCGGAGTGTCCGCCACGTGGTTCTGGCGTTCCCGGCAGGTGATTTTGGCGTGTCTGGCAGGTGTTTCTTGCAAGTCGAGCATTTGGCTCAGGCATGCTCAGCAGGTGCTTCCGGCGTGTCTGGCATGTGGTTCTGGTGTGTCTGAGAGCTGGTTCTGGCATGTCCGGCAGATGATTCCTTAGTGTCCACCAAGTGGTTGTGGCATACCCGGCAGGTGATTTTAGCGTGTCAGGAAGTTGGCTCCGGCTAGTTGAGCAGGTGGATCAGGCGTGCTTGCCAGGTTGTTCAGGCGGGTCTGGCAGGTGGTTTCGGTCTGTTCGGGGAGAGGTTCCGGCATCTCAGGCTCATGGTTCTGGCACGTCTGAGAGGTGGTTCCGGCCGGCCCGACAGGTGTTTCCATGGTGTCCGCCAAGTGGTTCTGGCATAGATGGCAGGTGATGTTGGCGTGACCGGCAGGTGGTTCCAGCAAGCCTGGCAGGTGATTCCGAAGAGTTCACCAAATGGTTGTGGCGTAGCCGGCAGGTGATTTTGGCGAGTCCAGCAGGTGGTTTTGGCGAGTCGAGCAGGTGGTTCTGGCGTGCTCGGCAGGTGCTTCCGGTGTCATTGGCATGTGGTTCCGGCATGTCTGAGAGGTGGTTTCGGCATGCCCGGCAGGTGGTTCCGGAGTGTCTGCCGAGTGGTTCTGGAGCCAGGCCGGAAGGTGATTCCGAATAGTTCAACAAATGGTTGTGGCGTAGCCGGCAGGTGATTTTGGCGTGTCAGGAAGTTGGTTCCGGCTAGTTGAGCAGGTGGATCAGGCGTGCTCGCCAGGGGGTTCAGGCCCCTTGACAGGTGGTTTCGGTCTGTTCGGGGAGTGGTTCCGGCATCTCAGGCACATGGTTCTGGCACGTCTGAGAGGTGGTTTCTGCCAGCCGGAGAGGTGATTCCGGAGTGTCCGCAAAGTGGTTCTGGCGTAGCTGAAAGGTGATGTAGGCGTGACCGGCAGGTGGTTCCAGCCAGCCCGGCAGGTGATTCCGGAGTGTCTGCCGTGTGGTTCTGGCGTAGCTGGCAGGTGATTTTGGCGTGTCCAGCATGTGGTTCCGGCCAGCTCGGCAGGTGGTACCAGCATGTCCGGAACATGGTTCTGGCACCTCTGAGAGGTGGTTCCGGCATGCCCGGCAGGTGGTTCTGGAGTGTCTGCCGAGTGGTTCTGGCGTAGCCGGCAGGTGATTTTGGCGTGTCCAGCAGGTGGTTTTTGCGAGTCAAGCAGGTGGTTCTGGCGTGCTTGGCAGGTGCTTCCGGTGTCATTGGCATGTGGTTCCGGCATGTCTGAGAGGTGGTTCCGCCATGCCCGGCAGGTGATTCCGGAGTGTCCTTCATGTGGTTCTGGCATCTCTGAGAGGTGGTTCCGGCATGCCCGGCAGTTGGTTGCGGAGTGTCTGCCGAGCGGTTCAGGTGATTCTGGCGTATCCAGAAGGTGGTTCTCGGGAGTGGATCAGGTGTTTCCGGCATACTCGGCAGGTGGTACCGGCGTGTCCGGAACATGGTTCTGGCAAGTCTGAGAGGTGGTTCCGGCATGCCCGACAGGTGATTCCGGAGTGTTCGCCAAGTGGTTCTGGCGTAGCCGGCAGGTCATTTTGCATGTCCGGCGGTGGTTCCGGCGAGTCGAGCCGGTGGTTCCGGCGTATCCAGCAGTGGTTTCCGGTCTGTCCGGCAGGTGGTTCTGGCGTGACCGGCACGAGGTTCTGGCACGTCTGAGAGTTGGTTCCGGCATGCCCGACAGGTGATTCCAGAGTGTCCGCCACGTGGTTCTTGCGTAAACTGCAGGTGATTTTGGCGTGTCTGGCAGGTGTTTCTTGCAAGTCGAGCATTTGGCTCAGGCATGCTCAGCACGTGCTTCCGGCGTGTCTGGCACGTGGTTGTGGTGTGTCTGAGAGCTGGTTCAGGCATGTCCGGCAGATGATTCCTTAGTTTCCACCAAGTGGTTGTGGCATACCCGGCAGGTGATTTTAGCGTGTCAGGTAGGTGGTTCGGCGAGTCCAGTAGGTGGTTCTGGCATGGTCGTCAGGTGGTTCGTGCGTGTCCGGCAGGTGGTTCTGGCTCCTCTGAGAGGTCGTTCCGGCATGCCCGGCAGGTGATTCCGGAGTGTCCGGCATGTGGTTCTGGCACCTCTGAGATGTGGTTCTGGCATGCCCGGCAGGTGATACCGGAGTGTCCGGCATTTGCATCTCACACCTCTGAGAGGTGGTTCCGGAATGCCTGGCATGTGATTCCCGAGTGTCTGCCGAGTGGTTCTGGCGTAGCCGGCAGGTGATTTTGGCGTGTCCAGCAGGTGGTTCCGGCGAGCTCGGCAGGTGGTTCCGGAATGTCCGGAACATGGTTCTGACAAGTCTGAGAGATGGTTCCGGCATGCCCGGGATGTGATTCCGGAGTGTCCGGCATGTGGTTCTGGCACCTCTGAGAGGTGGTTCCGGCATGCCCGACAGGTGATTCCGGAGTGTCTGCCGAGTCGTTCTGGCGTAGCCAGCAGGTGATTTTGCATGTCTGGTGGTGGTTCCGGCGAGTCGAGCCGGTGGTTCCGGCGTATCCAGCAGTGGTTTCCGGTCTGTCCGGCAGGTGGTTCTGGCGTGACCGCCACGAGGTTCTGGCACGTCTGAGAGTTGGTTCCGGCATGCCCGACAGGTGATTCCGGAGTGTCCGCCACGTGGTTCTGGCGTTCCCGGCAGGTGATTTTGGCGTGTCTGGCAGGTGTTTCTTGCAAGTCGAGCATTTGGCTCAGGCATGCTCAGCAGGTGCTTCCGGCGTGTCTGGCATGTGGTTCTGGTGTGTCTGAGAGCTGGTTCTGGCATGTCCGGCAGATGATTCCTTAGTGTCCACCAAGTGGTTGTGGCATACCCGGCAGGTGATTTTAGCGTGTCAGGTAGGTGGTTCGGCGAGTCCAGTAGGTGGTTCTGGCATGCTCGGCAGGTGGTACAGGCGTGTCGAGCAGGTGATTCCGGCATGCCCGGCAGGTGATACCGGAGTCTCCGGCATTTGGTTCTGGCACCTCTGAGAGGTGGTTCCGGAATGCCTGGCATGTGATTCCGGAGCGTCTGCCGAGTGGTTCTGGCGTAGCCGGCAGGTGATTTTGGCGTTTCCAGCAGGTGGTTTTGGTGAGTCGAGCAGGTGGTTCTGGCGTGCTCGGCAGGTGCTTCCGGTGTCATTGGCATCTGGTTCCGGCATGTCTGAGAGGTGGTTCCGCCATGCCCGGCAGGTGATTCCGGAGTGATCGCCAAGTGGTTCTGGCGTAGCCGGCAGGTGATTTTGCATGTTCGGCAGTGGTTCCGGCGAGTCGAGCCGGTGGTTCCGGAATGTCCGGCAGGTGGTTCCGGCATGTCCGGCAGGTGGTTCCGGCATGTCCAGCACGTGGTTCCAGCATGCCCTGCAGGTGATTCCGGAGTGTCCGGCATGTGGTTCTGGCACCTCTGAGAGGTGGTTCCGGCATGCCCGGCAGGTGATACCGGAGTGTCCGGCATTTGGTTCTGGCACCTCTGAGAGGTGGTTCCGGAATGCCTGGCCTGTGATTCCGGAGTGTCTGCCGAGTGGTTCTGGCGTAGCCGGCAGTTGATTTTGGCGTGTCCACTAGGTGGTTCTGGGGAGTGGATCAGCTGGTTCCGGCATCCTCGGCAGGTGGTACCGGCGTGTTCAGAACATGGTTCTGGCAAGTCTGAGAGGTGGTTCCGGCACGCCCGACAGATGATTCCGGAGCGTCCGCCAAGTGTTTCTGGCATACCCTGCAGGTGATTTTGGCATGTCCGACAGGTGTATCTTGCGAGTCGAGCAGGTGGCTCAGGCATGCTCAGCTGGTGCTTCCGGCGTCTCTGGCACGTGGTTCTGGTGTGTCTGAGAGCTGGTTCTGGCATGTCTGGCAGATGATTCCGGAGTGTCCACCTAGTGGTTCTTGTATACCTGGCAGGTGATTTTGGCGTGTCAGGAAGTTGGCTCCGGCTAGTTGAGCAGGTGGATCAGGCGTGCTTGCCAGGTTGTTCAGGCGGGTCTGGCAGGTGGTTTCGGTCTGTTCGGGGAGAGGTTCCGGCATCTCAGGCTCATGGTTCTGGCACGTCTGAGAGGTGGTTCCGGCCGGCCCGACAGGTGTTTCCATGGTGTCCGCCAAGTGGTTCTGGCATAGCTGGCAGGTGATGTTGGCGTGACCGGCAGGTGGTTCCAGCAAGCCTGGCAGGTGATTCCGAAGAGTTCACCAAATGGTTGTGGCGTAGCCGGCAGGTGATTTTGGCGAGTCCAGCAGGTGGTTTTGGCGAGTCGAGCAGGTGGTTCTGGCGTGCTCGGCAGGTGCTTCCGGTGTCATTGGCATGTGGTTCCGGCATGTCTGAGAGGTGGTTTCGGCATGCCCGGCAGGTGGTTCCGGAGTGTCTGCCGAGTGGTTCTGGAGCCAGGCCGGAAGGTGATTCCGAATAGTTCAACAAATGGTTGTGGCGTAGCCGGCAGGTGATTTTGGCGTGTCAGGAAGTTGGTTCCGGCTAGTTGAGCAGGTGGATCAGGCGTGCTCGCCAGGGGGTTCAGGCCCCTTGACAGGTGGTTTCGGTCTGTTCGGGGAGTGGTTCCGGCATCTCAGGCACATGGTTCTGGCACGTCTGAGAGGTGGTTTCTGCCAGCCGGAGAGGTGATTCCGGAGTGTCCGCAAAGTGGTTCTGGCGTAGCTGAAAGGTGATGTAGGCGTGACCGGCAGGTGGTTCCAGCCAGCCCGGCAGGTGATTCCGGAGTGTCTGCCGTGTGGTTCTGGCGTAGCTGGCAGGTGATTTTGGCGTGTCCAGCATGTGGTTCCGGCCAGCTCGGCAGGTGGTACCAGCATGTCCGGAACATGGTTCTGGCACCTCTGAGAGGTGGTTCCGGCATGCCCGGCAGGTGGTTCTGGAGTGTCTGCCGAGTGGTTCTGGCGTAGCCGGCAGGTGATTTTGGCGTGTCCAGCAGGTGGTTTTTGCGAGTCAAGCAGGTGGTTCTGGCGTGCTTGGCAGGTGCTTCCGGTGTCATTGGCATGTGGTTCCGGCATGTCTGAGAGGTGGTTCCGCCATGCCCGGCAGGTGATTCCGGAGTGTCCTTCATGTGGTTCTGGCATCTCTGAGAGGTGGTTCCGGCATGCCCGGCAGTTGGTTGCGGAGTGTCTGCCGAGCGGTTCAGGTGATTCTGGCGTATCCAGAAGGTGGTTCTCGGGAGTGGATCAGGTGTTTCCGGCATACTCGGCAGGTGGTACCGGCGTGTCCGGAACATGGTTCTGGCAAGTCTGAGAGGTGGTTCCGGCATGCCCGACAGGTGATTCCGGAGTGTTCGCCAAGTGGTTCTGGCGTAGCCGGCAGGTCATTTTGCATGTCCGGCGGTGGTTCCGGCGAGTCGAGCCGGTGGTTCCGGCGTATCCAGCAGTGGTTTCCGGTCTGTCCGGCAGTTGGTTCTGGCGTGACCGGCACGAGGTTCTGGCACGTCTGAGAGTTGGTTCCGGCATGCCCGACAGGTGATTCCAGAGTGTCCGCCACGTGGTTCTTGCGTAAACTGCAGGTGATTTTGGCGTGTCTGGCAGGTGTTTCTTGCAAGTCGAGCATTTGGCTCAGGCATGCTCAGCACGTGCTTCCGGCGTGTCTGGCACGTGGTTGTGGTGTGTCTGAGAGCTGGTTCTGGCATGTCCGGCAGATGATTCCTTAGTTTCCACCAAGTGGTTGTGGCATACCCGGCAGGTGATTTTAGCGTGTCAGGTAGGTGGTTCGGCGAGTCCAGTAGGTGGTTCTGGCATGGTCGTCAGGTGGTTCGTGCGTGTCCGGCAGGTGGTTCTGGCTCCTCTGAGAGGTCGTTCCGGCATGCCCGGCAGGTGATTCCGGAGTGTCCGGCATGTGGTTCTGGCACCTCTGAGATGTGGTTCTGGCATGCCCGGCAGGTGATACCGGAGTGTCCGGCATTTGCATCTCACACCTCTGAGAGGTGGTTCCGGAATGCCTGGCATGTGATTCCCGAGTGTCTGCCGAGTGGTTCTGGCGTAGCCGGCAGGTGATTTTGGCGTGTCCAGCAGGTGGTTCCGGCGAGCTCGGCAGGTGGTTCCGGAATGTCCGGAACATGGTTCTGACAAGTCTGAGAGATGGTTCCGGCATGCCCGGGATGTGATTCCGGAGTGTCCGGCATGTGGTTCTGGCACCTCTGAGAGGTGGTTCCGGCATGCCCGACAGGTGATTCCGGAGTGTCTGCCGAGTCGTTCTGGCGTAGCCAGCAGGTGATTTTGCATGTCTGGTGGTGGTTCCGGCGAGTCGAGCCGGTGGTTCCGGCGTATCCAGCAGTGGTTTCCGGTCTGTCCGGCAGGTGGTTCTGGCGTGACCGCCACGAGGTTCTGGAACGTCTGAGAGTTGGTTCCGGCATGCCCGACAGGTGATTCCGGAGTGTCCGCCACGTGGTTCTGGCGTACCCGGCAGGTGATTTTGGCGTGTCTGGCAGGTGTTTCTTGCAAGTCGAGCATTTGGCTCAGGCATGCTCAGCAGGCGCTTCCGGCGTGTCTGGCACGTGGTTCTGGTGTGTCTGAGAGCTGGCTCTGGCATGTCCGGCAGATGATTCCTTAGTGTCCAACAAGTGGTTGTGGCATACCCGGCAGGTGATTTTAGCGTGTCAGGTAGGTGGTTCGGCGAGTCCAGTATGTGGTTCTGGCGTGTTCGTCAGGTGGTTCGTGCGTGTCCGGCAGGTGAATCCGGCATGTCCAGCAGGTGGTTCCGCCATGCCCGGCAGGTGATTCCGGAGTGTCCGGCATGTGCTTCTGGCACCTCTGAGAGGTGGTTCCGGCATGCCCGGCAGGTGATACCGGAGTGTTCGCCAAGTGGTTCTGGGGTAGCCGGCAGGTGATTTTGCATGTCCGGCAATGGTTCCGGCGAGTCGAGCCGGTGGTTCCGGCATGTCCGGCAGCTTATTCCGGCATGTCCAGCACGTGGTTCCAGCATGCCCGGCAGGTGATTCCGGCATCTCCAGCAGGTGGTTCTGGGGAGTGGATCAGGTGGTTCCGGCATGCCCGGCAGGTGATTCCGGAGTGTCCGGCATGTGGTTCTGGCACCTCTGAGAGGTTGTTCTGGCATGCCCGGCAGGTGATACCGGAGTGTCCGGCATTTGGTTCTGGCACCTCTGAGATGTGGTTTCGGGATGCCTGGCATGTGATTCCGGAGTGTCTGCCGAGTCGTTCTGGCGTGTCCAGCAGGTGTTTCCGGTCTGTCCGGCTGGTGGTTCTGGCGTGTCCTCACGAGGTTCTGGCACGTCTGAGAGTTGGTTCCGGCATGCCCGACAGGTGATTCCGGAGTGTCCGCCACGTGGTTCTGGCGTACCCGGCAGGTGATTTTGGCGTGTCTGGCAGGTGTTGCTTGCAAGTCGAGCATTTGGCTCAGGCATGCTCAGCAGGTGCTTCCGGCGAGTCTGGCACGTGGTTCTGGTGTGTCTGAGAGCTGGTTCTGGCATGTCCGGCAGATGATTCCGGAGTGTCCACCAAGTGGTTGTGGCATACCCGGCAGGTGATTTTAGCGTGTCAGGTAGGTGCTTCCAGCGAGACGAGTAGGTGGTTCCGGCGTGCTCGGCAGGTGGTTCAGGCGGGTCTGGCAGGTGGTTTCGGTCTGTTTGGGGTGTGGTTCCGGCATCTCAGGCACATGGTTTTGTCACGTCTGAGAGGTGGTTCCGGCCGGCCCAACAGGTGTTTCCATGGTGTCCGCCAAGTGGTTCTGGCATAGCTGGCAAGTGATTTTGGCGTGACCGGCAGGTGGTTCCAGCCAGCCTGGCAGGTGATTCCGAAGAGTTCACCGAATGGTTGTGGCGTAGCCGGCAGGTGATTTTGGCATGTCCAGAATGTGGTTTTGGCGAGTCGAGCAGGTGATTCTGGCGTGCTCGGCAGGTGCTTCCGGTGTCATTGGCATGTGGTTCCGGCATGTCTGAGAGGTGGTTCCGCCATTCCCGGCAGGTGATTCCGGAGTGTTCGCCAAGTGGTACTGGCGTAGCCGGCAGGTGATTTTGCATGTCCAGCAATGGTTCCGGCGAGTCGAGCCGGTGGTTCCGGAATGTCCGGCAGGTGGTTCCGGCATGTCCGGCATGTGATTCCGGAGTGTCCGGCATGTGGTTCTGGCACCTCTGAGAGGTGGTTCCGGCATGCCCGGCAGGTGATACCGGAGTGTCCGGGATTTGGTTCTGGTGCCTCTGAGAGGTGGTTCCGGAATGCCTGGGATGTGATTCCGGAGCGTCTGCCGATTGGTTCTGGCGTAGCCGGCAGGTGATTTTGGCGTCTCCAGCATGTGGTTCCGGCGAGCTCGGCAGGTGGTTCCGGCATGTCCGGAACATGGTTCTGGCAAGTCTGAGAGATGGTTCCGGCATGCCCGGCAGGTGATTCCAGAGTGTCCGGCATGTGGTTCTGGCACCTCTGAGAGGTGGTTCCGGAATGCCTGGCATGTGATTCCGGAGTGTCCGGCATGTGGTTCTGGCACCTCTGAGAGATGGTTCCGGCATGCCCGGCAGGTGATTCCGGAGTGTCAGGCATGTGGTTCTGGCACCTCTGAGAGGTGGTTCCACCATGCCCGGCAGGTGATTCCGGAGTGTTCGCCAAATGGTTCTGGTGTAGCCGGCAGGTGATTTTGCATGTCCGGCAATGGTTGCGGCGACTCGAGCCGCTGGTTCCGGCATGTCCGGCAGGTGATTCCGGCATGTCCAGCAGGTGGTTCTGGTGGAGTGGATCAGGTGGTTCCGGCATGCCCAGCAGGTGATTCCGGCATGCCCGGCAGGTGATTCCGGAGTGTCCGGCATGTGCTTCTGGCACCTCTGAGAGGTGGTTCCGGCACGCCCGGCAGGTGATACCGGAGTGTTCGCCAAGTGGTTCTGGGGTAGCCGGCAGGTGATTTTGCATGTCCGGCAATGGTTCCGGCGAGTCGAGCCGGTGGCTCCGGCATGTCCGGCAGCTTATTCCGGCATGTCCAGCACGTGGTTCCAGCATGCCCGGCAGGTGATTCCGGCATGTCCAGCAGGCGGTTCTGGGGAGTGGATCAGGTGGTTCCGGCATGCCCGGCAGTTGATTCTGGAGTGTCCGGCATTTGGTTCTGGCACCTCTGAGATGTGGTTCCGGGATGCCTGGCATGTGATTCCGGAGTGTCTGCCGAGTGGTTCTGGCGTGTCCAGCAGGTGTTTCCGGTCTGTCCGGCAGGTGGTTCTGGCGTGTCCTCACGAGGTTCTGGCACGTCTGAGAGTTGGTTCCGGCGTGCCCGACAGGTGATTCCGGAGTGTCCGCCACGTGGTTCTGGCGTAGCCGGCAGGTGATTTTGGCGTGTCTGGCAGGTGTTTCTTGCAAGTCGAGCATTTGGCTCAGGCATGCTCAGCAGGTGCTTCCGGCGAGTCTGGCACGTGGTTCTGGTGTGTCTGAGAGCTGGTTCTGGCATCTCCGGCAGATGATTCCGGAGTGTCCACCAAGTGGTTGTGGCATACGCGGCAGGTGATTTTAGCGTGTCAGGTAGGTGCTTCCAGCGAGACGAGTAGGTGGTTCCGGCGTGCTCGGCAGGTGGTTCAGGCGGGTCTGGCAGGTGGTTTCGGTCTGTTTGGGGTGTGGTTCCGGCATCTCAGGCACATGGTTTTGTCACGTCTGAGAGGTGGTTGCGGCCGGCCCGACAGGTGTTTCCGGAGTGTCCGCCAAGTGGTTCTGGCGTAGCTGAAAGGTGATGTTGGCGTGACCGGCAGGTGGTTCCAGCCAGCCCGGCAGGTGATTCCGGAGTGTCTGCCGAGTGGTTCTGGCGTAGCCGGCAGTTGATTTTGGCGTGTCCAGCGGGTGGTTTTGGCGAGTCGAGCAGGTGGTTCTGGCGTGCTCGGCAGGTGCTTCCGGTGTCATTGGCATGTGGTTCCGGCATGTCTGAGAGGTGGTTCCGCCATGCCCGGCATGTGATTCCGGAGTGTTCGCCAAGTGGTTCTGGCGTATCCGGCAGGTGATTTTGCAGTCCTGCAATGGTTCCGGCAAGTCGAGCCGGTGGTTCCGGCATGTCCGGCAGGTGGTTCCAGCATGCCCGGCAGGTGATTCCGGAGTGTCTGCCGAGTGGTTCTGGCGTAGCCGGCAGGTGATTTTGGCGTGTCCAGCAGGTGGTTCCGGCGAGCTCGGCAGGTGGTTCCGGCACGTCCGGAGCATGGTTCTGGCAAGTCTGAGAGATGGTTCCGGCATGCCCGGCAGGTGATTCCGGAGTGTCCGGCATGTGGTTCTGGCACCTCTGAGAGGTGGTTCCGGAATGCCTGGCATGTGATTCCGGAGTGTCAGGCATGTGGTTCTGACACCTCTGAGAGATGGTTCCGGAATGCCCGGCAGGTGATTCCGGAGTGTCCGGCATGTGGTTCTGGCACCTCTGAGAGGTGGTTCCGGCATGCCCGACAGGTGATTCCTGAGTGTTCGCCAAGTGGTTCTGGCGTAGCCGGCAGGTCATTTTGCATGTCCGGCGGTGGTTCCGGCGAGTCGAGACGGTGGTTCCGGCGCATCCAGCAGGTGTTTCCCGTCTGTCCGGCAGGTGGTTCTGGCGTGACCGGCACGAGGTTCTGGCACGTCTGAGATTTGGTTCCGGCATGCCCGACAGGTGATTCCGGAGTGTTCGCCAAGTGGTTCTGGCGTAGCCGGCAGGTGATTTTGCATGTCCGGCAATGGTTCCGGCGTGTCGAGCCGGTGGTTACGACATGTCCGGCAGGTGGTTCCGGCATGCCCGGCAGGTGATTCCGGAGTGTCCGGCATGTGGTTCTGGCACCTCTGAGAGGTGGTTCCGGCATGCCCGGCAGGTGATACCGGAGTGTCCGGCATTTGGTTCTCACACCTCTGAGAGGTGGTTCCGGAATGCCTGGCATGTGAATCCCGAGTGTCTGCCGAGTGGTTCTGGCGTAGCCGGCCGGTGATTTTGGCGTGTCCAGCAGGTGGTTCCGGCGAGCTCGGCAGGTGGTTCCAGCATGTCCGGAACATGGTTCTGTCAAGTCTGAGAGATGGTTCCGGCATGCCCGGCAGGTGATTCCGGAGTGTCCGGCATGTTGTTCTGGCACCTCTGAGAGGTGGTTCCGGCATGCCCCGCAGGTGATACCGGAGTGTTCGCCAAGTGGTTCTGGCGTAGCCGGCAGGTGATTTTGCATGTCCGGCAGTGGTTCTGGCGAGTCGAGCCGGTGGTTCCGGCATGTCCAGCAGGTGGTTCCGGCATGCCCGGCAGGTGATTCCGGAGTGTCCGGCATGTGGTTCTGGCACATCTGAGAGGTGGTTCCGGCATGCCCGGCAGGTGATACCGGAGTGTCCGCAGAGTGGTTCTGGAGTAGCCGGCAGGTGATTCTGGCGTATCCAGCAGGTGGTTCTGGGGAGTGGATCAAGTGGTTCCGGCATACTCGGCAGGTGGTACCGGCGTGTCCGGAACATGGTTCTGGCAAGTCTGAGAGGTGGTTCCGGCATGCCCGACAGGTGATTCCGGAGTGTTCGCCAAGTGGTTCTGGCGTAGCCGGCAGGTCATTTTGCATGTCCGGCGGTGGTTGCGGCGAGTCGAGCCGGTGGTTGCGGCGTATCCAGCAGGTGTTTCCTGTCTGTCCGGCAGGTGGTTCTGGCGTGACCGGCACGAGGTTCTGCCACGTCTGAGAGTTGGTTCCGGCATGCCCGACAGGTGATTCCGGAGTGTCCGCCACGTGGTTCTGGCGTACCCGGCAGGTGATTTTGGCATGTCTGGCAGGTGTTTCTTGCAAGTCGAGCATTTGGCTCAGGCATGCTCAGCAGGTGCTTCTGGCGTGTCTGGCACGTGGTTCTGGTGTGTCTGAGAGCTGGTTCAGGCATGTCCGGCAGATGATTCCGGAGTGTCCACCAAGTGGTTGTGGCATACCCGGCAGGTGATTTTAGCGTGTCAGGTAGGTGGTTCCGGCGAGTCGAGTAGGTGGTTCCGGCGTGCTCAGCAGCTGGTTCAGGCGGGTCTGGCAGGTGGTTTCGGTCTGTTCGGGGTGTGGTTCCGGCATCTCAGGCACATGGTTCTGGCACGTCTGAGAGGTGGTTCCGGCCGGCCCAACAGGTGTTTCCATGGTGTCCGCCAAGTGGTTCTGGCATAGCTGGCAAGTGATTTTGGCGTGACCGGCAGGTGGTTCCAGCCAGCCTGGCAGGTGATTCCGAAGAGTTCACCAAATGGTTGTGGCGTAGCCGGCAGGTGATTTTGGCGTGTCCAGAATGTGGTTTTGGCGAGTCGAGCAGGTGATTCTGGCGTGCTCGGCAGGGGCTTCCGGTGTCATTGGCATGTGGTTCCGGCATGTCTGAGAGGTGGTTCCGCCATTCCCGGCAGGTGATTCCGGAGTGTTCGCCAAGTGGTACTGGCGTAGCCGGCAGGTGATTTTGCATGTCCGGCAATGGTTCCGGCGAGTCGAGCCGGTGGTTCCGGAATTTCCGGCAGGTGGTTCCGGCATGTCCGGCAGGTGATTCCGGAGTGTCCGGCATGTGGTTCTGGCACCTCTGAGAGGTGGTTCCGGCATGCCCGGCAGGTGATACCGGAGTGTCCGGGATTTGGTTCTGGCGCCTCTGAGAGGTGGTTCCGGAATGCCTGGGATGTGATTCCGGAGCGTCTGCCGATTGGTTCTGGCGTAGCCGGCAGGTGATTTTGGCGTCTCCAGCATGTGGTTCCGGCGAGCTCGGCAGGTGGTTCCGGCATGTCCGGAACATGGTTCTGGCAAGTCTGAGAGATGGTTCCGGCATGCCCGGCAGGTGATTCCAGAGTGTCCGGCATGTGGTTCTGGCACCTCTGAGAGGTGGTTCCGGAATGCCTGGCATGTGATTCCGGAGTGTCCGGCATGTGGTTCTGGCACCTCTGAGAGATGGTTCCGGCATGCCCGGCAGGTGATTCCGGAGTGTCAGGCATGTGGTTCTGGCACCTCTGAGAGGTGGTTCCACCATGCCCGGCAGGTGATTCCGGAGTGTTCGCCAAATGGTTCTGGTGTAGCCGGCAGGTGATTTTGCATGTCCGGCAATGGTTGCGGCGACTCGAGCCGCTGGTTCCGGCATGTCCGGCAGGTGATTCCGGCATGTCCAGCAGGTGGTTCTGGTGGAGTGGATCAGGTGGTTCCGGCATGCCCAGCAGGTGATTCCGGCATGCCCGGCAGGTGATTCCGGAGTGTCCGGCATGTGCTTCTGGCACCTCTGAGAGGTGGTTCCGGCACGCCCGGCAGGTGATACCGGAGTGTTCGCCAAGTGGTTCTGGGGTAGCCGGCAGGTGATTTTGCATGTCCGGCAATGGTTCCGGCGAGTCGAGCCGGTGGCTCCGGCATGTCCGGCAGCTTATTCCGGCATGTCCAGCACGTGGTTCCAGCATGCCCGGCAGGTGATTCCGGCATGTCCAGCAGGCGGTTCTGGGGAGTGGATCAGGTGGTTCCGGCATGCCCGGCAGTTGATTCTGGAGTGTCCGGCATTTGGTTCTGGCACCTCTGAGATGTGGTTCCGGGATGCCTGGCATGTGATTCCGGAGTGTCTGCCGAGTGGTTCTGGCGTGTCCAGCAGGTGTTTCCGGTCTGTCCGGCAGGTGGTTCTGGCGTGTCCTCACGAGGTTCTGGCACGTCTGAGAGTTGGTTCCGGCATGCCCGACAGGTGATTCTGGAGTGTCCGCCAAGTGGTTCTGGCGTAGCCGGCAGGTGATTTTGGCGTGTCTGGCAGGTGTTTCCTGCAAGTCGAGCATTTGGCTCAGGCATGCTCAGCAGGTGCTTCCGGCGAGTCTGGCACGTGGTTCTGGTGTGTCTGAGAGCTGGTTCTGGCATCTCCGGCAGATGATTCCGGAGTGTCCACCAAGTGGTTGTGGCATACGCGGCAGGTGATTTTAGCGTGTCAGGTAGGTGCTTCCAGCGAGACGAGTAGGTGGTTCCGGCGTGCTCGGCAGGTGGTTCAGGCGGGTCTGGCAGGTGGTTTCGGTCTGTTTGGGGTGTGGTTCCGGCATCTCAGGCACATGGTTTTGTCACGTCTGAGAGGTGGTTGCGGCCGGCCCGACAGGTGTTTCCGGAGTGTCCGCCAAGTGGTTCTGGCGTAGCTGAAAGGTGATGTTGGCGTGACCGGCAGGTGGTTCCAGCCAGCCCGGCAGGTGATTCCGGAGTGTCTGCCGAGTGGTTCTGGCGTAGCCGGCAGTTGATTTTGGCGTGTCCAGCGGGTGGTTTTGGCGAGTCGAGCAGGTGGTTCTGGCGTGCTCGGCAGGTGCTTCCGGTGTCATTGGCATGTGGTTCCGGCATGTCTGAGAGGTGGTTCCGCCATGCCCGGCATGTGATTCCGGAGTGTTCGCCAAGTGGTTCTGGCGTATCCGGCAGGTGATTTTGCAGTCCTGCAATGGTTCCGGCAAGTCGAGCCGGTGGTTCCGGCATGTCCGGCAGGTGGTTCCAGCATGCCCGGCAGGTGATTCCGGAGTGTCTGCCGAGTGGTTCTGGCGTAGCCGGCAGGTGATTTTGGCGTGTCCAGCAGGTGGTTCCGGCGAGCTCGGCAGGTGGTTCCGGCACGTCCGGAGCATGGTTCTGGCAAGTCTGAGAGATGGTTCCGGCATGCCCGGCAGGTGATTCCGGAGTGTCCGGCATGTGGTTCTGGCACCTCTGAGAGGTGGTTCCGGAATGCCTGGCATGTGATTCCGGAGTGTCAGGCATGTGGTTCTGGCACCTCTGAGAGATGGTTCCGGAATGCCCGGCAGGTGATTCCGGAGTGTCCGGCATGTGGTTCTGGCACCTCTGAGAGGTGGTTCCGGCATGCCCGACAGGTGATTCCTGAGTGTTCGCCAAGTGGTTCTGGCGTAGCCGGCAGGTCATTTTGCATGTCCGGCAGTGGTTCCGGCGAGTCGAGACGGTGGTTCCGGCGCATCCAGCAGGTGTTTCCCGTCTGTCCGGCAGGTGGTTCTGGCGTGACCGGCACGAGGTTCTGGCACGTCTGAGAGTTGGTTCCGGCATGCCCGACAGGTGATTCCGGAGTGTTCGCCAAGTGGTTCTGGCGTAGCCGGCAGGTGATTTTGCATGTCCGGCAATGGTTCCGGCGTGTCGAGCCGGTGGTTACGACATGTCCGGCAGGTGGTTCCGGCATGCCCGGCAGGTGATTCCGGAGTGTCCGGCATGTGGTTCTGGCACCTCTGAGAGGTGGTTCCGGCATGCCCGGCAGGTGATACCGGAGTGTCCGGCATTTGGTTCTCACACCTCTGAGAGGTGGTTCCGGAATGCCTGGCATGTGAATCCCGAGTGTCTGCCGAGTGGTTCTGGCGTAGCCGGCAGGTGATTTTGGCGTGTCCAGCAGGTGGTTCCGGCGAGCTCGGCAGGTGGTTCCAGCATGTCCGGAACATGGTTCTGTCAAGTCTGAGAGATGGTTCCGGCATGCCCGGCAGGTGATTCCGGAGTGTCCGGCATGTTGTTCTGGCACCTCTGAGAGGTGGTTCCGGCATGCCCCGCAGGTGATACCGGAGTGTTCGCCAAGTGGTTCTGGCGTAGCCGGCAGGTGATTTTGCATGTCCGGCAGTGGTTCTGGCGAGTCGAGCCGGTGGTTCCGGCATGTCCAGCAGGTGGTTCCGGCATGCCCGGCAGGTGATTCCGGAGTGTCCGGCATGTGGTTCTGGCACATCTGAGAGGTGGTTCCGGCATGCCCGGCAGGTGATACCGGAGTGTCCGCAGAGTGGTTCTGGAGTAGCCGGCAGGTGATTCTGGCGTATCCAGCAGGTGGTTCTGGGGAGTGGATCAAGTGGTTCCGGCATACTCGGCAGGTGGTACCGGCGTGTCCGGAACATGGTTCTGGCAAGTCTGAGAGGTGGTTCCGGCATGCCCGACAGGTGATTCCGGAGTGTTCGCCAAGTGGTTCTGGCGTAGCCGGCAGGTCATTTTGCATGTCCGGCGGTGGTTGCGGCGAGTCGAGCCGGTGGTTGCGGCGTATCCAGCAGGTGTTTCCTGTCTGTCCGGCAGGTGGTTCTGGCGTGACCGGCACGAGGTTCTGCCACGTCTGAGAGTTGGTTCCGGCATGCCCGACAGGTGATTCCGGAGTGTCCGCCACGTGGTTCTGGCGTACCCGGCAGGTGATTTTGGCATGTCTGGCAGGTGTTTCTTGCAAGTCGAGCATTTGGCTCAGGCATGCTCAGCAGGTGCTTCTGGCGTGTCTGGCACGTGGTTCTGGTGTGTCTGAGAGCTGGTTCAGGCATGTCCGGCAGATGATTCCGGAGTGTCCACCAAGTGGTTGTGGCATACCCGGCAGGTGATTTTAGCGTGTCAGGTAGGTGGTTCCGGCGAGTCGAGTAGGTGGTTCCGGCGTGCTCAGCAGCTGGTTCAGGCGGGTCTGGCAGGTGGTTTCGGTCTGTTCGGGGTGTGGTTCCGGCATCTCAGGCACATGGTTCTGGCACGTCTGAGAGGTGGTTCCGGCCGGCCCAACAGGTGTTTCCATGGTGTCCGCCAAGTGGTTCTGGCATAGCTGGCAAGTGATTTTGGGGTGACCGGCAGGTGGTTCCAGCCAGCCTGGCAGGTGATTCCGAAGAGTTCACCAAATGGTTGTGGCGTAGCCGGCAGGTGATTTTGGCGTGTCCAGAATGTGGTTTTGGCGAGTCGAGCAGGTGATTCTGGCGTGCTCGGCAGGGGCTTCCGGTGTCATTGGCATGTGGTTCCGGCATGTCTGAGAGGTGGTTCCGCCATTCCCGGCAGGTGATTCCGGAGTGTTCGCCAAGTGGTACTGGCGTAGCCGGCAGGTGATTTTGCATGTCCGGCAATGGTTCCGGCGAGTCGAGCCGGTGGTTCCGGAATGTCCGGCAGGTGGTTCCGGCATGTCCGGCAGGTGATTCCGGAGTGTCCGGCATGTGGTTCTGGCACCTCTGAGAGGTGGTTCCGGCATGCCCGGCAGGTGATACCGGAGTGTCCGGGATTTGGTTCTGGCGCCTCTGAGAGGTGGTTCCGGAATGCCTGGGATGTGATTCCGGAGCGTCTGCCGATTGGTTCTGGCGTAGCCGGCAGGTGATTTTGGCGTCTCCAGCATGTGGTTCCGGCGAGCTCGGCAGGTGGTTCCGGAGTGTCAGGCATGTGGTTCTGGCACCTCTGAGAGGTGGTTCCGGCATGCCCGGCAGGTGATTCCGGAGTGTCAGGCATGTGGTTCTGGCACCTCTGAGAGGTGGTTCCACCATGCCCGGCAGGTGATTCCGGAGTGTCCGGCATGTGCTTCTGGCACCTCTGAGAGGTGGTTCCGGCACGCCCGGCAGGTGATACCGGAGTGTTCGCCAAGTGGTTCTGGGGTAGCCGGCAGGTGATTTTGCATGTCCGGCAATGGTTCCGGCGAGTCGAGCCGGTGGCTCCGGCATGTCCGGCAGCTTATTCCGGCATGTCCAGCACGTGGTTCCAGCATGCCCGGCAGGTGATTCCGGCATGTCCAGCAGGCGGTTCTGGGGAGTGGATCAGGGGGTTCCGGCATGCCCGGCAGTTGATTCTGGAGTGTCCGGCATTTGGTTCTGGCACCTCTGAGATGTGGTTCCGGGATGCCTGGCATGTGATTCCGGAGTGTCTGCCGAGTGGTTCTGGCGTGTCCAGCAGGTGTTTCCGGTCTGTCCGGCAGGTGGTTCTGGCGTGTCCTCACGAGGTTCTGGCACGTCTGAGAGTTGGTTCCGGCATGCCCGACAGGTGATTCTGGAGTGTCCGCCACGTGGTTCTGGCGTAGCCGGCAGGTGATTTTGGCGTGTCTGGCAGGTGTTTCTTGCAAGTCGAGCATTTGGCTCAGGCATGCTCAGCAGGTGCTTCCGGCGAGTCTGGCACGTGGTTCTGGTGTGTCTGAGAGCTGGTTCTGGCATCTCCGGCAGATGATTCCGGAGTGTCCACCAAGTGGTTGTGGCATACCCGGCAGGTGATTTTAGCGTGTCAGGTAGGTGCTTCCAGCGAGATGAGTAGGTGGTTCCGGCGTGCTCGGCAGTTGGTTCAGGCGGGTCTGGCAGGTGGTTTCGGTCTGTTTGGGGTGTGGTTCCGGCATCTCAGGCACATGGTTTTGTCACGTCTGAGAGGTGGTTGCGGCCGGCCCGACAGGTGTTTCCGGAGTGTCCGCCAAGTGGTTCTGGCGTAGCTGAAAGGTGATGTTGGCGTGACCGGCAGGTGGTTCCAGCCAGCCCGGCAGGTGATTCCGGAGTGTCTGCCGAGTGGTTCTGGCGTAGCCGGCAGTTGATTTTGGCGTGTCCAGCGGGTGGTTTTGGCGAGTCGAGCAGGTGGTTCTGGCGTGCTCGGCAGGTGCTTCCGGTGTCATTGGCATGTGGTTCCGGCATGTCTGAGAGGTGGTTCCGCCATGCCCGGCATGTGATTCCGGAGTGTTCGCCAAGTGGTTCTGGCGTATCCGGCAGGTGATTTTGCAGTCCTGCAATGGTTCCGGCAAGTCGAGCCGGTTGTTCCGGCATGTCCGGCAGGTGGTTCCAGCATGCCCGGCAGGTGATTCCGGAGTGTCTGCCGAGTGGTTCTGGCGTAGCCGGCAGGTGATTTTGGCGTGTCCAGCAGGTGGTTCCGGCGAGCTCGGCAGGTGGTTCCGGCACGTCCGGAGCATGGTTCTGGCAAGTCTGAGAGATGGTTCCGGCATGCCCGGCAGGTGATTCCGGAGTGTCCGGCATGTGGTTCTGGCACCTCTGAGAGGTGGTTCCGGAATGCCTGGCATGTGATTCCGGAGTGTCAGGCATGTGGTTCTGACACCTCTGAGAGATGGTTCCGGAATGCCCGGCAGGTGATTCCGGAGTGTCCGGCATGTGGTTCTGGCACCTCTGAGAGGTGGTTCCGGCATGCCCGACAGGTGATTCCTGAGTGTTCGCCAAGTGGTTCTGGCGTAGCCGGCAGGTCATTTTGCATGTCCGGCGGTGGTTCCGGCGAGTCGAGACGGTGGTTCCGGCGCATCCAGCAGGTGTTTCCCGTCTGTCCGGCAGGTGGTTCTGGCGTGACCGGCACGAGGTTCTGGCACGTCTGAGAGTTGGTTCCGGCATGCCCGACAGGTGATTCCGGAGTGTTCGCCAAGTGGTTCTGGCGTAGCCGGCAGGTGATTTTGCATGTCCAGCAATGGTTCCGGCGAGTCGAGCCGGTGGTTACGACATGTCCGGCAGGTGGTTCCGGCATGCCCGGCAGGTGATTCCGGAGTGTCCGGCATGTGGTCCTGGCACCTCTGAGAGGTGGTTCCGGCATGCCCGGCAGGTGATACCGGAGTGTCCGGCATTTGGTTCTCACACCTCTGAGAGGTGGTTCCGGAATGCCTGGCATGTGAATCCCGAGTGTCTGCCGAGTGGTTCTGGCGTAGCCGGCAGGTGATTTTGGCGTGTCCAGCAGGTGGTTCCGGCGAGCTCGGCAGGTGGTTCCAGCATGTCCGGAACATGGTTCTGTCAAGTCTGAGAGATGGTTCCGGCATGCCCGGCAGGTGATTCCGGAGTGTCCGGCATGTTGTTCTGGCACCTCTGAGAGGTGGTTCCGGCATGCCCCGCAGGTGATACCGGAGTGTTCGCCAAGTGGTTCTGGCGTAGCCGGCAGGTGATTTTGCATGTCCGGCAGTGGTTCTGGCGAGTCGAGCCGGTGGTTCCGGCATGTCCAGCAGGTGGTTCCGGCATGCCCGGCAGGTGATTCCGGAGTGTCCGGCATGTGGTTCTGGCACATCTGAGAGGTGGTTCCGGCATGCCCGGCAGGTGATACCGGAGTGTCCGCAGAGTGGTTCTGGAGTAGCCGGCAGGTGATTCTGGCGTATCCAGCAGGTGGTTCTGGGGAGTGGATCAAGTGGTTCCGGCATACTCGGCAGGTGGTACCGGCGTGTCCGGTACATGGTTCTGGCAAGTCTGAGAGGTGGTTCCGGCATGCCCGACAGGTGATTCCGGAGTGTTCGCCAAGTGGTTCTGGCGTAGCCGGCAGGTCATTTTGCATGTCCGGCGGTGGTTGCGGCGAGTCGAGCCGGTGGTTGCGGCGTATCCAGCAGGTGTTTCCTGTCTGTCCGGCAGGTGGTTCTGGCGTGACCGGCACGAGGTTCTGCCACGTCTGAGAGTTGGTTCCGGCATGCCCGACAGGTGATTCCGGAGTGTCCGCCACGTGGTTCTGGCGTACCCGGCAGGTGATTTTGGCATGTCTGGCAGGTGTTTCTTGCAAGTCGAGCATTTGGCTCAGGCATGCTCAGCAGGTGCTTCTGGCGTGTCTGGCACGTGGTTCTGGTGTGTCTGAGAGCTGGTTCAGGCATGTCCGGCAGATGATTCCGGAGTGTCCACCAAGTGGTTGTGGCATACCCGGCAGGTGATTTTAGCGTGTCAGGTAGGTGGTTCCGGCGAGTCGAGTAGGTGGTTCCGGCGTGCTCAGCAGCTGGTTCAGGCGGGTCTGGCAGGTGGTTTCGGTCTGTTCGGGGTGTGGTTCCGGCATCTCAGGCACATGGTTCTGGCACGTCTGAGAGGTGGTTCCGGCCGGCCCAACAGGTGTTTCCATGGTGTCCGCCAAGTGGTTCTGGCATAGCTGGCAAGTGATTTTGGCGTGACCGGCAGGTGGTTCCAGCCAGCCTGGCAGGTGATTCCGAAGAGTTCACCAAATGGTTGTGGCGTAGCCGGAAGGTGATTTTGGCGTGTCCAGAATGTGGTTTTGGCGAGTCGAGCAGGTGATTCTGGCGTGCTCGGCAGGGGCTTCCGGTGTCATTGGCATGTGGTTCCGGCATGTCTGAGAGGTGGTTCCGCCATTCCCGGCAGGTGATTCCGGAGTGTTCGCCAAGTGGTACTGGCGTAGCCGGCAGGTGATTTTGCATGTCCGGCAATGGTTCCGGCGAGTCGAGCCGGTGGTTCCGGAATGTCCGGCAGGTGGTTCCGGCATGTCCGGCAGGTGATTCCGGAGTGTCCGGCATGTGGTTCTGGCACCTCTGAGAGGTGGTTCCGGCATGCCCGGCAGGTGATACCGGAGTGTCCGGGATTTGGTTCTGGCGCCTCTGAGAGGTGGTTCCGGAATGCCTGGGATGTGATTCCGGAGCGTCTGCCGATTGGTTCTGGCGTAGCCGGCAGGTGATTTTGGCGTCTCCAGCATGTGGTTCCGGCGAGCTCGGCAGGTGGTTCCGGCGTGTCCGGAACATGGTTCTGGCAAGTCTGAGAGATGGTTCCGGCATGCCCGGCAGGTGATTCCAGAGTGTCCGGCATGTGGTTCTGGCACCTCTGAGAGGTGGTTCCGGAATGCCTGGCATGTGATTCCGGAGTGTCCGGCATGTGGTTCTGGCACCTCTGAGAGATGGTTCCGGCATGCCCGGCAGGTGATTCCGGAGTGTCAGGCATGTGGTTCTGGCACCTCTGAGAGGTGGTTCCACCATGCCCGGCAGGTGATTCCGGAGTGTTCGCCAAATGGTTCTGGTGTAGCCGGCAGGTGATTTTGCATGTCCGGCAATGGTTGCGGCGACTCGAGCCGCTGGTTCCGGCATGTCCGGCAGGTGATTCCGGCATGTCCAGCAGGTGGTTCTGGTGGAGTGGATCAGGTGGTTCCGGCATGCCCAGCAGGTGATTCCGGCATGCCCGGCAGGTGATTCCGGAGTGTCCGGCATGTGCTTCTGGCACCTCTGAGAGGTGGTTCCGGCACGCCCGGCAGGTGATACCGGAGTGTTCGCCAAGTGGTTCTGGGGTAGCCGGCAGGTGATTTTGCATGTCCGGCAATGGTTCCGGCGAGTCGAGCCGGTGGCTCCGGCATGTCCGGCAGCTTATTCCGGCATGTCCAGCACGTGGTTCCAGCATGCCCGGCAGGTGATTCCGGCATGTCCAGCAGGCGGTTCTGGGGAGTGGATCAGGTGGTTCCGGCATGCCCGGCAGTTGATTCTGGAGTGTCCGGCATTTGGTTCTGGCACCTCTGAGATGTGGTTCCGGGATGCCTGGCATGTGATTCCGGAGTGCCTGCCGAGTGGTTCTGGCGTAGCCGGCAGTTGATTTTGGCGTGTCCAGCGGGTGGTTTTGGCGAGTCGAGCAGGTGGTTCTGGCGTGCTCGGCAGGTGCTTCCGGTGTCATTGGCATGTGGTTCCGGCATGTCTGAGAGGTGGTTCCGCCATGCCCGGCATGTGATTCCGGAGTGTTCGCCAAGTGGTTCTGGCGTATCCGGCAGGTGATTTTGCAGTCCTGCAATGGTTCCGGCAAGTCGAGCCGGTGGTTCCGGCATGTCCGGCAGGTGGTTCCAGCATGCCCGGCAGGTGATTCCGGAGTGTCTGCCGAGTGGTTCTGGCGTAGCCGGCAGGTGATTTTGGCGTGTCCAGCAGGTGGTTCCGGCGAGCTCGGCAGGTGGTTCCGGCACGTCCGGAGCATGGTTCTGGCAAGTCTGAGAGATGGTTCCGGCATGCCCGGCAGGTGATTCCGGAGTGTCCGGCATGTGGTTCTGGCACCTCTGAGAGGTGGTTCCGGAATGCCTGGCATGTGATTCCGGAGTGTCAGGCATGTGGTTCTGGCACCTCTGAGAGATGGTTCCGGAATGCCCGGCAGGTGATTCCGGAGTGTCCGGCATGTGGTTCTGGCACCTCTGAGAGGTGGTTCCGGCATGCCCGACAGGTGATTCCTGAGTGTTCGCCAAGTGGTTCTGGCGTAGCCGGCAGGTCATTTTGCATGTCCGGCGGTGGTTCCGGCGAGTCGAGACGGTGGTTCCGGCGCATCCAGCAGGTGTTTCCCGTCTGTCCGGCAGGTGGTTCTGGCGTGACCGGCACGAGGTTCTGGCACGTCTGAGAGTTGGTTCCGGCATGCCCGACAGGTGATTCCGGAGTGTTCGCCAAGTGGTTCTGGCGTAGCCGGCAGGTGATTTTGCATGTCCGGCAATGGTTCCGGCGAGTCGAGCCGGTGGTTACGACATGTCCGGCAGGTGGTTCCGGCATGCCCGGCAGGTGATTCCGGAGTGTCCGGCATGTGGTTCTGGCACCTCTGAGAGGTGGTTCCGGCATGCCCGGCAGGTGATACCGGAGAGTCCGGCATTTGGTTCTCACACCTCTGAGAGGTGGTTCCGGCATGCCCGGCAGGTGATTCCGGAGTGTCCGGCATGTGGTTCCGGAACCTCTGAGAGGTGGTTCGGGAATGCCTGTCCTGTGATTCCGGAGTGTCTGCCGAGTGGTTCTGGCGTAGCCGGCAGTTGATTTTGGCGTGTCCACTAGGTCGTTCTGGGGAGTGGATCAGCTGGTTCCGGCATACTCGGCAGGTGGTACCGGCGTGTCCAGAACATGGTTCTGGCAAGTCTGAGAGGTGGTTCCGGCACGCCCGACAGGTGATTCCGGAGCGTCCGCCAAGTGTTTCTGGCGTACGCTGCAGGTGATTTTGGCATGTCCGACAGGTGTATCTTGCGAGTCGAGCAGGTGGCTCAGGCATGCTCAGCTGGTGCTTCCGGCGTCTCTGGCACGTGGTTCTGGTGTGTCTGAGAGCTGGTTCTGTCATGTCCAACAGATGATTCCGGAGTGTCCACCAAGTGGTTCTGGTAGACCTGGCAGGTGATTTTGGCGTGTCAGGAAGTTGGTTCCGGCTAGTTGAGCAGGTGGATCAGGCGTGCTCGCCAGGGGGTTCAGGCGGGTCTGGCAGGTGGTTTCGGTCTGTTCGGGGTGTGGTTCCGGCATCTGAGGCACCTGGTTCTGGCACGTCTGACAGGTGGTTCCGGCCGGCCCGACAGCTGTTTCCATGGTGTCCGCCAAGTGGTTCTGGCATAGCTGGCAGGTGATGTTGGCGTGACCGGCAGGTGGTTCCAGCCAGCCCGGCAGGTGATTCCGAAGATTTCACCAAATGGTTGTGGCGTAGCCGGCAGATGATTTTGGCGTGTCCAGCAGGTGGTTTTGGCGAGTCGAGCAGGTGGTTCTGGCGTGCTCGGCAGGTGCTTCCGGTGTCATTGGCATGTGGTTCCGGCATGTCTGAGAGGTGGTTCCGCCATGCCGGGCAGGTGATTCCGGAGTGTTCGCCAAGTGGTTCCGGCGTAGCCTGCAGGTGATTTTGCATGTCCGGGAATGGCTCCGGCGAAGCGAGCCGGTGGTTCCGGCATGTCCGGCAGGTGGTTCCGGCATGCCCGGCAGGTGATTCTGGAGTGTCCGGCATGTGGTTCTGGCACCTGTGAGAGGTGGTTCCGGCATGCCTGGCAGGTGATACCGGAGTGTTCGCCAAGTGGTTCTGGGGTAGCCGGCAGGTGATTTTGCATGTCCGGCAATGGTTCCGGCGAGTCGAGCCGGTGGTTCCGGCATTTCCGGCAGCTTATTCCGGCATGTCCAGCACGTGGTTCCAGCGTGCCCGGCAGGTGATTCCGGCATGTCCAGCAGGTGGTTCTGGGGAGTGGATCAGGTGGTTCCGGCATGCCCGGCAGGTGATTCCGGGGTGACCGGCATTTGGTTCTGGCACCTCTGAGAGGTTGTTCTGGCATGCCCAGCAGGTGATACCGGAGTGTCCGGCATTTGGTTCTGGCACCTCTGAGATGTGGTTCCGGGATGCCTGGCATGTGATTCCGGAGTGTCTGCCTTGTGGTTCTGGCGTGTCCAGCAACTGTTTCCGGTCTGTCCGGCAGACGGTTCTGGCGTGTCCTCACGAGGTTCTGGCACGTCTGAGAGTTGGATCCGGCATGCCCGACAGGTGATTCCGGAGTGTCCGCCACGTGGTTCTGGCGTACCCGGCAGGTGATTTTGGCGTGTCTGGCAGGTGTTTCTTGCAAGTCGAGCATTTGGCTCAGGCATGCTCAGCAGGTGCTTCCGGCGAGTCTGGCACGTGGTTCTGGTGTGCCTGAGAGCTGGTTCTGGCATGTCCGGCAGATGATTCCGGAGCGTCCACCAAGTGGTTGTGGCATACCCGGCTGGTGATTTTAGCGTGTCAGGTAGGTGGTTCCGGAGAAACGAGTAGGTGGTTCCGGAGTGCTCGGCAGGTGGTTCAGGCGGGTCTGGCAGGTGGTTTCGGTCTGTTCGGGGTGTGGTTCCGGCATCTCAGGCACATGGTTTTGTCACGTCTGAGAGGTGGTTGCGGCCAGCCCGACAGGTGTTTCCGGAGTGTCCGCCAAGTGGTTCTGGCGTGGCTGCAAGGTGATGCTGGCGTGACCGGCAGGTGGTTCCAGCCAGCCCGGCAGGTGATTCCGCAGTGTCTGCCGAGTGGTTCTGGCGTAGCCGGCAGGTGATTTTGGCGTGTCCAGCGGGTGGTTTTGGCGAGTCGAGCAGGTGGTTCTGGCGTGCTCGGCAGGTGCTTCCGGTGTCATTGGCATGTGGTTCCGGCATGTCCGAGAGGTGGTTCCGCCATGCCTGGCAGGTGATTCCGGAGTGTTCGCCAAGTGGTTCTGGCGTACACAGCAGGTGATTTTGCATGTCCGGCAATGGTTCCAGCGAGTCGAGCCGGTGGTTCCGGCATGTCCGGCAGGTGGTTCCGGCATGCCCGGCAGGTGATTCCGGAGTGTCCGGCATGTGGTTCTGGCACCTCTGAGAGGTGGTTCCAGCATGCCCGGCAGGTGATACCGGAGTGTCCGGCATTTGGTTCTGGCGCCTCTGAGAGGTGGTTCCACAATGCCTGGGATGTGATTCCGGAGCGTCTGCCGATTGGTTCTGGCGTAGCCGGCAGGTGATTTTGGCGTCTCCAGCATGTGGTTCCGGCGAGCTCGGCAGGTGGTTCCGGCATGTCCGGAACATGGTTCTGGCAAGTCTGAGAGATGGTTCCGGCATGCCCGGCAGGTGATTCCGGAGTGTCCGGCATGTGGTTCTGGCACCTCTGAGAGGTGGTTCCGGAATGCCTGGCATGTGATTCCGGAGTGTCCGGCATGTGGTTCTGGCACCTCTGAGAGATGGTTCCGGCATGCCCGGCAGGTGATTCCGGAGTGTCAGGCATGTGGTTCTGGCACCTCTGAGAGATGGTTCCACCATGCCCGGCAGGTGATTCCGGAGTGTTCGCCAAATGGTTCTGGTGTAGCCGGCTGGTGATTTTGCATGTCCGGCAATGGTTGCGGCGAGTCGAGCCGCTGGTTCCGGCATGTCCGGCAGGTGATATCGGAGTATCCGGCATTTGGTTCTGGCACCTCTGAGAGGTGGTTCCGGAATTACTGGCATGTGATTCCGGAGTGTCTGCTGAGTGGTTCTGGCGTAGCCGGAGGTGATTTTGGCGCGTCCAGCAGGTGGTTTTGGCGAGTCGAGCAGGTGGTTCTGGCGTGCTTGGCAGGTGCTTCCGGTGTCATTGGCACGTGGTTCCGGCATGTCTGAGAGGTGGTTCCGCCATGCCCGGCAGGTGATTCCGGAGTGTTCGCCAAGTGGTTCTGGCGTAGCCGGCAGGTGATTTTGCATGTCCGGGAATGGTTCCGGTGAAGCGAGCCGGTGGTTCCGGCATGTCCGGCAGGTGGTTCCGGCATGCCCGGTAGGTGATTCCGGAGTGTCCGGCATGTGGTTCTGGCACCTCTGAGAGGTGGTTCCGGCACGCCCGGCAGGTGATACCGGAGTGTTCGCCAAGTGGTTCTGGGGTAGCCGGCAGGTGATTTTGCATGTCCGGAAATGGTTCCGGCGCTCGAGCCGGTGGTTCCGGCATGTCGGGCAGCTTATTCTGGCATGTCCAGCACGTGGTTCCAGCATGCCCGGCAGGTGATTCCGGCATCTCCAGCAGGTGGTTCTGGGGAGTGGATCAGGTGGTTCCGGCATGCCCGGCAGGTGATTCCGGGGTGACCGGCATTTGGTTCTGGCACCTCTGAGAGGTTGTTCTGGCATGCCCAGCAGGTGATACCGGAGTGTCCGGCATTTGGTTCTGGCACCTCTGAGATGTGGTTCCGGGATGCCTGGCATGTGATTCCGGAGTGTCTGCCTTGTGGTTCTGGCGTGTCCAGCAACTGTTTCCGGTCTGTCCGGCAGACGGTTCTGGCGTGTCCTCACGAGGTTCTGGCACGTCTGAGAGTTGGATCCGGCATGCCCGACAGGTGATTCCGGAGTGTCCGCCACGTGGTTCTGGCGTACCCGGCAGGTGATTTTGGCGTGTCTGGCAGGTGTTTCTTGCAAGTCGAGCATTTGGCTCAGGCATGCTCAGCAGGTGCTTCCGGCGAGTCTGGCACGTGGTTCTGGTGTGCCTGAGAGCTGGTTCTGGCATGTCCGGCAGATGATTCCGGAGCGTCCACCAAGTGGTTGTGGCATACCCGGCTGGTGATTTTAGCGTGTCAGGTAGGTGGTTCCGGAGAAACGAGTAGGTGGTTCCGGAGTGCTCGGCAGGTGGTTCAGGCGGGTCTGGCAGGTGGTTTCGGTCTGTTCGGGGTGTGGTTCCGGCATCTCAGGCACATGGTTTTGTCACGTCTGAGAGGTGGTTGCGGCCAGCCCGACAGGTGTTTCCGGAGTGTCCGCCAAGTGGTTCTGGCGTGGCTGAAAGGTGATGCTGGCGTGACCGGCAGGTGGTTCCAGCCAGCCCGGCAGGTGATTCCGCAGTGTCTGCCGAGTGGTTCTGGCGTAGCCGGCAGGTGATTTTGGCGTGTCCAGCGGGTGGTTTTGGCGAGTCGAGCAGGTGGTTCTGGCGTGCTCGGCAGGTGCTTCCGGTGTCATTGGCATGTGGTTCCGGCATGTCCGAGAGGTGGTTCCGCCATGCCTGGCAGGTGATTCCGGAGTGTTCGCCAAGTGGTTCTGGCGTACACAGCAGGTGATTTTGCATGTCCGGCAATGGTTCCAGCGAGTCGAGCCGGTGGTTCCGGCATGTCCGGCAGGTGGTTCCGGCATGCCCGGCAGGTGATTCCGGAGTGTCCGGCATGTGGTTCTGGCACCTCTGAGAGGTGGTTCCAGCATGCCCGGCAGGTGATACCGGAGTGTCCGGCATTTGGTTCTGGCGCCTCTGAGAGGTGGTTCCACAATGCCTGGGATGTGATTCCGGAGCGTCTGCCGATTGGTTCTGGCGTAGCCGGCAGGTGATTTTGGCGTCTCCAGCATGTGGTTCCGGCGAGCTCGGCAGGTGGTTCCGGCATGTCCGGAACATGGTTCTGGCAAGTCTGAGAGATGGTTCCGGCATGCCCGGCAGGTGATTCCGGAGTGTCCGGCATGTGGTTCTGGCACCTCTGAGAGGTGGTTCCGGAATGCCTGGCATGTGATTCCGGAGTGTCCGGCATGTGGTTCTGGCACCTCTGAGAGATGGTTCCGGCATGCCCGGCAGGTGATTCCGGAGTGTCAGGCATGTGGTTCTGGCACCTCTGAGAGATGGTTCCACCATGCCCGGCAGGTGATTCCGGAGTGTTCGCCAAATGGTTCTGGTGTAGCCGGCTGGTGATTTTGCATGTCCGGCAATGGTTGCGGCGAGTCGAGCCGCTGGTTCCGGCATGTCCGGCAGGTGATACCGGCATGTCCAGCAGGTGGTTCTGGTGGAGTGGATCAGGTGGTTCCGGCATGCCCAGCAGGTGATTCCGGCATGCCCGGCAGGTGATTCCCGAGTGTCCGGCATGTGCTTCTGGCACCTCTGAGAGGTGGTTCCGGCATGCCCGGCAGGTGATACCGGAGTGTTCGCCAAGTGGTTCTGGGGTAGCCGGCAGGTGATTTTGCATGTCCGGCAATGGTTCCGGCGAGTCGAGCCGGTGGTTCCGGCATGTCCGGCAGCTTATTCCGGCATGTCCAGCACGTGGTTCCAGCATGCCCGGCAGGTGATTCCGGCATGTCCAGAAGGCGGTTCTGGGGAGTGGATCAGGTGGTTCCGGCATCCCCGGCAGTTGATTCTGGAGTGTCCGGCATTTGGTTCTGGCACCTCTGAGATGTGGTTCCGGGATGCCTGGCATGTGATTCCGGAGTGTCCGCCAAGTGGTTCTGGCGTGGCTGCAAGGTGATGCTGGCGTGACCGGCAGGTGGTTCCAGCCAGCCCGGCAGGTGATTCCGCAGTGTCTGCCGAGTGGTTCTGGCGTAGCCGGCAGGTGATTTTGGCGTGTCCAGCGGGTGGTTTTGGCGAGTCGAGCAGGTGGTTCTGGCGTGCTCGGCAGGTGCTTCCGGTGTCATTGGCATGTGGTTCCGGCATGTCCGAGAGGTGGTTCCGCCATGCCTGGCAGGTGATTCCGGAGTGTTCGCCAAGTGGTTCTGGCGTACACAGCAGGTGATTTTGCATGTCCGGCAATGGTTCCAGCGAGTCGAGCCGGTGGTTCCGGCATGTCCGGCAGGTGGTTCCGGCATGCCCGGCAGGTGATTCCGGAGTGTCCGGCATGTGGTTCTGGCACCTCTGAGAGGTGGTTCCAGCATGCCCGGCAGGTGATACCGGAGTGTCCGGCATTTGGTTCTGGCGCCTCTGAGAGGTGGTTCCACAATGCCTGGGATGTGATTCCGGAGCGTCTGCCGATTGGTTCTGGCGTAGCCGGCAGGTGATTTTGGCGTCTCCAGCATGTGGTTCCGGCGAGCTCGGCAGGTGGTTCCGGCATGTCCGGAACATGGTTCTGGCAAGTCTGAGAGATGGTTCCGGCATGCCCGGCAGGTGATTCCGGAGTGTCCGGCATGTGGTTCTGGCACCTCTGAGAGGTGGTTCCGGAATGCCTGGCATGTGATTCCGGAGTGTCCGGCATGTGGTTCTGGCACCTCTGAGAGATGGTTCCGGCATGCCCGGCAGGTGATTCCGGAGTGTCAGGCATGTGGTTCTGGCACCTCTGAGAGATGGTTCCACCATGCCCGGCAGGTGATTCCGGAGTGTTCGCCAAATGGTTCTGGTGTAGCCGGCTGGTGATTTTGCATGTCCGGCAATGGTTGCGGCGAGTCGAGCCGCTGGTTCCGGCATGTCCGGCAGGTGATATCGGAGTATCCGGCATTTGGTTCTGGCACCTCTGAGAGGTGGTTCCGGAATTACTGGCATGTGATTCCGGAGTGTCTGCTGAGTGGTTCTGGCGTAGCCGGAGGTGATTTTGGCGCGTCCAGCAGGTGGTTTTGGCGAGTCGAGCAGGTGGTTCTGGCGTGCTTGGCAGGTGCTTCCGGTGTCATTGGCACGTGGTTCCGGCATGTCTGAGAGGTGGTTCCGCCATGCCCGGCAGGTGATTCCGGAGTGTTCGCCAAGTGGTTCTGGCGTAGCCGGCAGGTGATTTTGCATGTCCGGGAATGGTTCCGGTGAAGCGAGCCGGTGGTTCCGGCATGTCCGGCAGGTGGTTCCGGCATGCCCGGTAGGTGATTCCGGAGTGTCCGGCATGTGGTTCTGGCACCTCTGAGAGGTGGTTCCGGCACGCCCGGCAGGTGATACCGGAGTGTTCGCCAAGTGGTTCTGGGGTAGCCGGCAGGTGATTTTGCATGTCCGGAAATGGTTCCGGCGCTCGAGCCGGTGGTTCCGGCATGTCGGGCAGCTTATTCTGGCATGTCCAGCACGTGGTTCCAGCATGCCCGGCAGGTGATTCCGGCATCTCCAGCAGGTGGTTCTGGGGAGTGGATCAGGTGGTTCCGGCATGCCCGGCAGGTGATTCCGGGGTGACCGGCATTTGGTTCTGGCACCTCTGAGAGGTTGTTCTGGCATGCCCAGCAGGTGATACCGGAGTGTCCGGCATTTGGTTCTGGCACCTCTGAGATGTGGTTCCGGGATGCCTGGCATGTGATTCCGGAGTGTCTGCCTTGTGGTTCTGGCGTGTCCAGCAACTGTTTCCGGTCTGTCCGGCAGACGGTTCTGGCGTGTCCTCACGAGGTTCTGGCACGTCTGAGAGTTGGATCCGGCATGCCCGACAGGTGATTCCGGAGTGTCCGCCACGTGGTTCTGGCGTACCCGGCAGGTGATTTTGGCGTGTCTGGCAGGTGTTTCTTGCAAGTCGAGCATTTGGCTCAGGCATGCTCAGCAGGTGCTTCCGGCGAGTCTGGCACGTGGTTCTGGTGTGCCTGAGAGCTGGTTCTGGCATGTCCGGCAGATGATTCCGGAGCGTCCACCAAGTGGTTGTGGCATACCCGGCTGGTGATTTTAGCGTGTCAGGTAGGTGGTTCCGGAGAAACGAGTAGGTGGTTCCGGAGTGCTCGGCAGGTGGTTCAGGCGGGTCTGGCAGGTGGTTTCGGTCTGTTCGGGGTGTGGTTCCGGCATCTCAGGCACATGGTTTTGTCACGTCTGAGAGGTGGTTGCGGCCAGCCCGACAGGTGTTTCCGGAGTGTCCGCCAAGTGGTTCTGGCGTGGCTGAAAGGTGATGCTGGCGTGACCGGCAGGTGGTTCCAGCCAGCCCGGCAGGTGATTCCGCAGTGTCTGCCGAGTGGTTCTGGCGTAGCCGGCAGGTGATTTTGGCGTGTCCAGCGGGTGGTTTTGGCGAGTCGAGCAGGTGGTTCTGGCGTGCTCGGCAGGTGCTTCCGGTGTCATTGGCATGTGGTTCCGGCATGTCCGAGAGGTGGTTCCGCCATGCCTGGCAGGTGATTCCGGAGTGTTCGCCAAGTGGTTCTGGCGTACACAGCAGGTGATTTTGCATGTCCGGCAATGGTTCCAGCGAGTCGAGCCGGTGGTTCCGGCATGTCCGGCAGGTGGTTCCGGCATGCCCGGCAGGTGATTCCGGAGTGTCCGGCATGTGGTTCTGGCACCTCTGAGAGGTGGTTCCAGCATGCCCGGCAGGTGATACCGGAGTGTCCGGCATTTGGTTCTGGCGCCTCTGAGAGGTGGTTCCACAATGCCTGGGATGTGATTCCGGAGCGTCTGCCGATTGGTTCTGGCGTAGCCGGCAGGTGATTTTGGCGTCTCCAGCATGTGGTTCCGGCGAGCTCGGCAGGTGGTTCCGGCATGTCCGGAACATGGTTCTGGCAAGTCTGAGAGATGGTTCCGGCATGCCCGGCAGGTGATTCCGGAGTGTCCGGCATGTGGTTCTGGCACCTCTGAGAGGTGGTTCCGGAATGCCTGGCATGTGATTCCGGAGTGTCCGGCATGTGGTTCTGGCACCTCTGAGAGATGGTTCCGGCATGCCCGGCAGGTGATTCCGGAGTGTCAGGCATGTGGTTCTGGCACCTCTGAGAGATGGTTCCACCATGCCCGGCAGGTGATTCCGGAGTGTTCGCCAAATGGTTCTGGTGTAGCCGGCTGGTGATTTTGCATGTCCGGCAATGGTTGCGGCGAGTCGAGCCGCTGGTTCCGGCATGTCCGGCAGGTGATACCGGCATGTCCAGCAGGTGGTTCTGGTGGAGTGGATCAGGTGGTTCCGGCATGCCCAGCAGGTGATTCCGGCATGCCCGGCAGGTGATTCCCGAGTGTCCGGCATGTGCTTCTGGCACCTCTGAGAGGTGGTTCCGGCATGCCCGGCAGGTGATACCGGAGTGTTCGCCAAGTGGTTCTGGGGTAGCCGGCAGGTGATTTTGCATGTCCGGCAATGGTTCCGGCGAGTCGAGCCGGTGGTTCCGGCATGTCCGGCAGCTTATTCCGGCATGTCCAGCACGTGGTTCCAGCATGCCCGGCAGGTGATTCCGGCATGTCCAGAAGGCGGTTCTGGGGAGTGGATCAGGTGGTTCCGGCATCCCCGGCAGTTGATTCTGGAGTGTCCGGCATTTGGTTCTGGCACCTCTGAGATGTGGTTCCGGGATGCCTGGCATGTGATTCCGGAGTGTCTGCCGAGTGGTTCTGGCGTGTCCAGCAGGTGTTTCCGGTCTGTCCGGCAGGTGGTTCTGGCGTGTCCTCATGAGGTTCTGGCACGTCTGAGATTTGGTTCCGGCATGCCCGACAGGTGATTCCGGAGTGTCCGCCACGTGGTTCTGGCGTACCCGGCAGGTGATTTTGGCGTGTCTGGCAGGTGTTTCTTGCAAGTCGAGCATTTGGCTCAGGCATGCTCAGCAGGTGCTTCCGGCGAGTCTGGCACGTGGTTCTGGTGTGTCTGAGAGCTGGTTCTGGCATGTCCGGCAGATGATTCTGGAGCGTCCACCAAGTGGTTGTGGCATACCCGGCAGGTGATTTTAGCGTGTCAGGTAGGTGCTTCCAGCGAGACGAGTAGGTGGTTCCGGCGTGCTCGGCAGGTGGTTCAGGCGGGTCTGGCAGGTGGTTTCGGGCTTTTTGGGGTGTGGTTCCGGCATCTCAGGCACATGGTTTTGTCACGTCTGAGAGGTGGTTGCGGCCGGCCCGACAAGTGTTGACGGAGTGTCCGCCAAGTGGTTCTGGCGTAGCTGAAAGGTGATGTTGGCGTGACCGGCAGGTGGTTCCAGCCAGCCCGGCAGGTGATTCCGGAGTGTCTGCCGAGTGGTTCTGGCGTAGCCGGCAGGTGATTTTGGCGTGTCCGGCGGGTGGTTTTGGCGAGTCGAGCAGGTGGTTCTGGCGTGCTCGCAAGGTGCTTCCGGTGTCATTGACATGTGGTTCCGGCATGTCTGAGAGGTGTTTCCGCCATGCCCGGCAGGTGATTCCGGAGTGTTCGCCAAGTGGTTCTGGCGTATCCGGCAGGTGATTTTGCAGTCCTGCAATGGTTCTGGCAAGTCGAGCCGGTGGTTCCGGCATGTCCGGCAGGTGGATCCAGCATGCCCGGCAGGTGATTCCGGAGTGTCCGTCATGTGGTTCTGGCACCTCTGAGAGGTGGTTCCGATATGCCCGGCAGGTGATACCGGAGTGTCTGGCATTTGGTTCTGCCACCTCTGAGAGGTGGTTCTGGAATGCCTGGCATGTGATTCCCGAGACTCTGCCAATTGGTTCTGGCGTAGCCGGCAGGTGATTTTGGCGGGTCCAGCAGGTGGTTCCGGCGATCTCGGCAGGTGGTTCCGGCACGTCCGGAGCATGGTTCTGGCAAGTCTGAGAGATGGTTCCGGCATGCCCGGCAGGTGATTCCGGAGTGTCCGGCATGTGGTTCTGGCACCTCTGAGAGGTGGTTCCGGAATGCCTGGCATGTGATTCCGGAGTGTCAGGCATGTGGTTCTGGCACCTCTGAGAGATGGTTCCGGAATGCCCGGCAGGTGATTCTGGAGTGTCCGGCATGTGGTTCTGGCACCTCTGAGAGGTGGTTCCGGCATGCCCGACAGGTGATTCCGGAGTGTTCGCCAAGTGGTTCTGGCGTATCCGGCAGGTCATTTTGCATGTCCGGCGGTGGTTCCGGCGAGTCGAGACGGTGGTTCCGGCGCATCCAGCAGGTGTTTCCCGTCTGTCCGGCAGGTGGTTCTGGCGTGACCGGCACGAGGTTCTGGCACGTCTGAGAGTTGGTTCCGGCATGCCCGACAGGTGATTCCGGAGTGTCCGCCACGTGGTTCTTGCGTACCCGGCTGGTGATTTTGGCGTGTCTGGCTGGTGTTTCTTGCAAGTCGAGCATTTGGCTCAGGCAGTCTCAGCAGGTGCTTCCGGCGTGTCTGGCACGTGGTTCTGGTGTGTCTGAGAGCTGCTTCTGGCATGTCCGGCAGATGATTCCGGAGTGTCCACCAAGTGGTGGTGGAATATCCGGCAGGTGATTTTAGAGTGTCAGGTAGGTGGTCCCGGCGAGTCGAGTAGGTGGTTCCGGCGTGCTCGGCAGGTGGTTCAGGCGGGTCTGGCAGGTGGTTTCGGTCTGTTCGGGGTGTGGTTCCGGCATCTCAGGCACATGGTTCTGGCACGTCTGATAGGTGGTTCTGGCCGGCCCGACAGGTGTTTCCATGGTGTCCGCAAAGTGGTTCTGGCATAGCTGGCAGGTGATGTTGGCGTGACCGGCAGGTGGTTCCAGCCAGCCCGGCAGGTGACTCCGAAGAGTTCACCAAATGGTTGTGGCCTGGCCGGCAGGTGATTTTGGCGTGTCCAGCAGGTGGTTTTGGCGAGTCGAGCAGGTGGTTCTGGGGTGCTCGGCAGGTGCTTCCGGTGTCAGTGGCATGTGGTTCCGGCATGTCTGAGAGGTGATTCCGCCATGCCCGGCAGGTGATTCCGGAGTGTTCACCAAGTGGTTCTGGCGTATTCGGCAGGTGATTTTGCATGTCCGGCAATTGTTCCGGCAAGTCGAGCCGGTGGTTCCGGCATGTACGGCAGGTAGTTCCGGCATGCCCGGTAGGTGATTCCGGAGTGTCCGGCGTGTGGTTCTGGCACCTCTGAGAGGTGGTTCCGGCATGCCCGGCAGGTGATATCGGAGTATCCGGCATTTGGTTCTGGCACCTCTGAGAGGTGGTTCCGGAATTACTGGCATGTGATTCCGGAGTGTCTGCTGAGTGGTTCTGGCGTAGCCGGAGGTGATTTTGGCGCGTCCAGCAGGTGGTTTTGGCGAGTCGAGCAGGTGGTTCTGGCGTGCTTGGCAGGTGCTTCCGGTGTCATTGGCACGTGGTTCCGGCATGTCTGAGAGGTGGTTCCGCCATGCCCGGCAGGTGATTCCGGAGTGTTCGCCAAGTGGTTCTGGCGTAGCCGGCAGGTGATTTTGCATGTCCGGGAATGGTTCCGGTGAAGCGAGCCGGTGGTTCCGGCATGTCCGGCAGGTGGTTCCGGCATGCCCGGCAGGTGATTCCGGAGTGTCCGGCATGTGGTTCTGGCACCTCTGAGAGGTGGTTCCGGCACGCCCGGCAGGTGATACCGGAGTGTTCGCCAAGTGGTTCTGGGGTAGCCGGCAGGTGATTTTGCATGTCCGGCAATGGTTCCGGCGCTCGAGCCGGTGGTTCCGGCATGTCGGGCAGCTTATTCTGGCATGTCCAGCACGTGGTTCCAGCATGCCCGGCAGGTGATTCCGGCATCTCCAGCAGGTGGTTCTGGGGAGTGGATCAGGTGGTTCCGGCATGCCCGACAGGTGATTCCGCAGTGTCCGGCATGTGGTTCTGGCACCTCTGAGAGGTGGTTCCGGCATGCCTGGCAGGTGATTCCGGAGTGTCCGGCATGTGGTTCTGGCACCTCTGAGAGGTGGTTCCGGCATGCCCGGCAGGTGGTTCCGGAGTGTCTGCCGAGTGGTTCTGGCGTAGTCGGCAGGTGATTCTGGCGTGTCCATCAGATGGTTCTGGGGAGTGGATCTGCTGGTTCCGGCATACTCGGCAGGTGGTACCGTCGTGTCCGGAACATGGTTCTGGCAAGTCTGAGAGGCGGTTCCGGCATCCCCGACAGGTGATTCCGGAGTGTTCGCCAAGTGGTTCTGGCGTAGCAGGCAGGTGATTTTGCATGTCCGGCAATGCTTCCGGCGAGTCGAGCCGGTGGTTTTGGCATGACCGGCAGGTGATTCCGGCATGTCCAGCACGTGGTTCCAGCATGCCCGGCAGGTGATTCCGGAGTGTCCGGCATGTGGTTCTGGCACCTCTGAGAGGTGGTTCTGGCATGCCGGGCAGGTGATACTGGAGTCTCCGGCATTTGGTTCTGGCACCTCTGAGAGGTGGTTCCGGTATGCCTGGCATGTGATTCTGGAGTGTCTGCCGAGTGGTTCTGGCGTAGCCGGCAGGTGATTTTGGCGCGTCCAGCAGGTGGTTTTGGCGAGTCGAGCAGGTGGTTCTGGCATGCTCGGCAGGTGCTTCCGCTGTCATTGGCATGTGGTTCCGGCATGTCTGAGAGGTGGTTCCGCCATGCCCGGCAGGTGATTCCGGAGTTTTCGCCAAGTGGTTCTGGCATAGCCGGCACGTGATTTTGCATGTCCGGCAATGGTTCCGGCGAGTCGAGCCGGTGGTTCCGGAATGTCCGGCAGGTGTTTCCGGCATGTCCGGCAGGGGGTTCCAGCATGTCCAGCACGTGGTTCCAGCATGCCCGGCAGGTGATTCCAGAGTGTCCGGCATGTGGTTCTGGCACCTCTGAGAGGTGGGTGCGGCATGCCCGGCAGGTGATACCGGAGTCTCCAGCATTTGGTTCTGGCACCTCTGAGAGGTGGTTCCGGAATGCCTGGCCTGTGATTCCGGAGTGTCTGCCGAGTGGTTCTGGCGTAGCCGGCAGTTGATTTTGGCGTGTCCACTAGGTGGTTCTGGGGAGTGGATCAGCTGGTTCCGGCATACTCGGCAGGTGGTACCGTCGTGTCCGGAACATGGTTCTGGCAAGTCTGAGAGGCGGTTCCGGCATCCCCGACAGGTGATTCCGGAGTGTTCGCCAAGTGGTTCTGGCGTAGCCGGCAGGTGATTTTGCATGTCCGGCAATGCTTCCGGCGAGTCGAGCCGGTGGTTTCGGCATGCCCGGCAGGTGATTCCGGATTGTCCGGCATGTGGTTCTGGCACCTCTGAGAGGTGGTTCCGGAATGCCTGGCATGTGATTCCGGAGTGTCCGGCATGTGGTTCTGGCACCTCTGAGAGATGGTTCCGGCATGCCCGGCAGGTGATTCCGGAGTGTCCGGCATGTGGTTCTGGGACCTCTGAGAGGTGGTTCCACCATGCCCGGCAGGTGATTCCGGAGTGTTCGCCAAATGGTTCTGGTGTAGCCGGCAGGTGATTTTGCATGTCCGGCAATGGTTGCGGCGAGTCGAGCCGCTGGTTCCGGCATGTCCGGCAGGTGATTCCGGCATGTCCAGCAGGTGGTTCTGGTGGAGTGGATCAGGTGGTTCCGGCATGCCCAGCTGGTGATTCCGGCATGCCCGACAGGTGATTCCGGAGTGTCCGGCATGTGCTTCTTGCACCTCTGAGAGCTGGTTCCGGCATGTATGAGAGGTGCTTCCGCCATGCCCAGCATGTGATTCCGCAGTGTTCCCCAAGTGGTTCAGGCATAGCCGGCAGGTGATTATGCATGTCCGGCAATGGTTCCGGTGAGTCGAGCCGGGGGCTCCGGCATGTCCGGCAGGTGATTCCGGCATGTCCAGCAGGTGGTGCCGTCATGCCCGGCAGGTGATTCCGGAGTGTCCAGCATGTGGTTCTGACACCTGTGAGAGGTGGTTCCGGCATGCCCGGCAGGTGATACCAGAGTCTCCGGCATTTGGTTCTAGCACCTGTGAGAGGTGGTTCCGGCATACTTGGCAGGTGGTACCGGCGTGTCCGGAACATGGTTCTGGCAAGTCTGAGAGGCGGTTCCGGCACGCCCGACAGGTGATTCCGGAGCGTCCGCCAAGTGTTTCTGGCGTACCCGGCAGGTGATTTTGGCATGTCTGACAGGTGTTTCTTGCGAGTCGAGCAGGTGGCTCAGGCATGCTCAGCTGGTGCTTCCGGCATCTCTGGCACGTGGTTCTGGTGTGTCTGAGAGCTGGTTCTGGCATCTCCGGCAGATGATTCCGGAGTGTCCACCAAGTGGTTCTGTTATAACTGGCAGGTGATTTTGGCGTGTCAGGAAGGTGGTTCCGGCTAGTTGAGCAGGTGGATCAGGCGTGCTCGCCAGGGGGTTCAGGCGGGTCTGGCAGGTGGTTTCGGTCTGTTCGGGGTGTGGTTCCGGCATCTCAGGCACATGGTTCTGGCACGTCTGAGAGGTGGTTCTGGCCGGCCCGACAGGTGTTTCCGGCGTGTCAGCCAACTGGTTCTGGCGTAGCTGAAAGGTGATGTTGGCGTGACCGGCAGGTGGTTCCAGCCAGCCCGGCAGGTGATTCCGGAGTGTCTGCCGCGTGGTTCTGGGGTAGCTGGCAGGTGATTTTGGCGTGTCCAGCAGGTGGTTCCGGCGAGCTCGGCAGGTGGTACCGGCGTGTCCGGAACATGGTTCTGGCACGTCTGAGAGATGGTTCCGGCATGCCCGGCTGGTGATTCCGGAGTGTCCGGCATGTGGTTCTGGCACCTCTGAGAGGTGGTTCCGGCATGCACGGCAGGTGGTTCCGGAGGGTCTGCCGAGTGGTTCTGGCATTGCCGGCAGGAGATTCTGGGGTGTCCAGCAGGTGGTTCTGGGGAGTGGATCAGGTTGTTCCGGCATACTCGGCAGGTGGTACCGGCGTATCCGGAACATGGTTCTGGCATGTCTGAGAGGTGGTTCCGGCATGCCCGACAGGTGATTCCGGAGTGTTCGCCAAGTGGTTCTGGCGTAGCCGGCAGGTCATTTTGCATGTCTGGCGGAGGTTCCGGCGAGTCGAGCCGGTGGTTCCGGCGTGCTCGGCAGGTGGTTCAGGCGGGTCTGGCAGGTGGTTTCGGTCTTTTCGGGGTGTGGTTCCGGCATCTCAGGCACATGGTTCTGGCACGTCTGAGAGGTGGTTCCGGCCGGACCGACAGGTGTTTCCATGGTGTCCGCCAAGTGGTTCTGGCATAGCTGGCAGGTGATGTTTTCGTGACCGGCAGGTGGTTCCAGCCAGCCCGGCAGGTGATTCCGAAGAGTTCACCAAATGGTTGTGGCGTAGCCGGCAGGTGATTTTGGCGTGTCCAGCAGGTGGTTTTGGCGACTCGAGCAGGTGGTTCTGGCGTGCTCGGCAGGTGCTTCCGGTGTAATTGGCATGTGGTTCCGGCATGTATGAGAGGTGCTTCCGCCATGCCCGGCAGGTGATTCTGGAGTGTTCGCCAAGTGGTTCTGGCGTAGCCATCAGGTCATTTTGCATGTCCGGCAATGGTTCCGGCGAGTCGAGCCGGTGGTTCCGGCATGTCCGGCAGGTGGTTCCGGCATGCCCGGCAGGTGATTCCGGAGTGTCCGGCATGTGGTTCTGGCACCTCTGAGAGGTGGTTCCGGCATGCCCGGCAGGTGAGACAGGAGTCTCCGGCATTTGGTTCTGGCACCTCTGAGAGGTGTTTCCGGAATGCCTGGCATGTGATTCCGGAGTGTCTGCCGAGTGGTTATGGCGTAGCCGGCAGGTGATTCTGGCGTGTCCAGCAGGTAGTTCTGGGGTGTGGATCAGGTGGTTCCAGCATACTCGGCAGGTGGTACCGTCGTGTCCGGAACATGGTTCTGGCAAGTCTGAGAGGCGGTTCCGGCATGCCCGACAGGTGATTCCGGCGTGTCCGGCATTTGGTTCTGGCACCTCTGAGAGGTGGTTCCGGCATGCCCGGCAGGTGATTCCGGCGTGTCCGGCATTTGGTTCTGGCACCTCTGAGAGGTGGTTCCGGAATGCCTGGCATGTGATTCCGGAGTGTCTGCCGAGTGGTTCTGGCGTTGCCGGCAGTTGATTTTGGCGTGTCCACTAGGTGGTTCTGGGGAGTGGATCAGCTGGTTCCGCCATACTCGGCAGGTGGTACCCGCGTGTCCAGAACATGGTTCTGGCAAGTCTGAGAGGCGGTTCCGGCACGCCCGACAGGTGATTCCGGAGCGTCCGCCAAGTGTTTCTGGCGTACCCGGCGGGTGATTTTGGCATGTCCGACAGGTGTTTCTTGCGAGTCGAGCAGGTGGCTCAGGCATGCTCAGCTGGTGCTTCCGGCGTCTCTGGCACGTGCTTCCGGTGTGTCTGAGAGCTGGTTCTGGCATGTCCGGCAGATGATTCCGGAGTGTCCACCAAGTGGTTCTGGTATACCTGGCAGGTGATTTTAGCGTGTCAAGCAGGTGGTTCCGGCGAGCTCGGCAGGTGGTACCGGCGTGTCCGGAACATGGTTCTGGCACGTCTGAGAGATGGTTCCGGCATGCCCGGCAGGTGATTCTGGAGTGTCCGGCATGTGGTTCTGGCACCTCTGAGAGGTGGTTGCGGCATGCCCGGCAGGTGGTTCCGGAGTGTCTGCCGAGCGGTTCTGGCATAGCCGGCAGGTGATTCTGGCGTGTCCAGCATGTGGTTCTTTGGAGTGGGTCAGGTGTATCCGGCATACTCGGCAGGTGGTACCGGCGTGTCCGGAACATGGTTCTGGCAAGTCTGAGAGGTGGTTACGGCATGCCCGACAGGTGATTCCGGAGTGTTCGCCAAGTGGTTCTGGCGTAGCCAGCAAGTCATTTTGCATGTCCGGCGGTGGTTCCGGCGAGTCGAGCCGGTGGTTCCGGCGTAGCCGGCAGGTGATTTTGGCGTGTCCACTAGGTGGTTCTGGGGAGTGGATCAGCTGGTTCCGGCATACTCCTCAGGTGGTACCCGCGTGTCCAGAACATGGTTCTGGCAAGTCTGAGAGGTGGTTCCGGCATTCCCGGCAGGTGATTCCAGAGTCTCCGGCATGTGGTTCTGGCACCTCTGATAGGTGGTTCTTTCATGCCCGGCAGGTGATACCGGAGTGTCCGGCATTTGGTTGTGGCACCTCTGAGAGGTGGTTCTGGAATGCCTGGCATGTGATTCCGGAGTGTCTGCCGAGTGGTTCTGGCGTAGCCGGCAGTTAATTTTGGCGTGTCCACTAGGTGGTTCTGGGGAGTGGATCAGCTGGTTCCGGAATACTCGGCAGGTGGTACCGGCTTTTCCAGAACATGGTTCTGGCAAGTCTGAGAGGTGGTTCCGGCACGCCCCACAGGTGATTCCGCAGCGTCCGCCAAGTGTTTCTGGCGTAACCGGCAGGTGATTTTAGCGTTTCAGGTAGGTGGTTCCAGCGAGTCGAGTAGGTGGTTCCGGCGTGCTTGGCAGGTGGTTCAGGCGGGTCTGGCAGGTTGTTTTGGTCTGTTCGGGGAGTGGTTCCGGCATGTCAGGCACATGGTTCTGGCACGTCTGAGAGCTGTTTCCGGCCGGCCGGAGAGGTGTTTCCGGAGTGTCCGCCAAGTGGTTCTGGCGTAGCTGAAAGGTGATGTTGGCGTGACCGGCAGGTGGTTCCAGCCAGCACGGCAGGTGATTCCGGAGTGTCTGCCGTGTGGTTCTGGCGTAGCTGGCAGGTGATTTTGGCGCGTCCAGCAGGTGGTTCCTGCGAGCTCAGCAGGTGGTACCAGCGTGTCCGGAACATGGTTCTGGCACGTCTGAGAGATGGTTCTGGCATGCCCGGCAGGTGATTCCGGAGTGTCCGGCATGTGGTGCTGGCACCTCTGAGAGGTGGTTCCGGCATGCCCGGCAGGTGGTTCCGGAGTGTCTGCCGAGTGGTTCTGGCGTAGCCGGCAGGTGATTCTGGCGTGTCCAGCAGGTGGTTCTGGGGAGTGGATCAGGTGGTTCCGGCATACTCTGCAGGTGGTACCGGCGTGTCCAGAACATGGTGCTGGCAAGTCTGAGAGGTGGTTCCGGCATGCCCGACAGGTGATTCCGGAGTGTTCGCCAAGTGGTTCTGGCGTAGCCGGCAGGTCATTTTGCATGTCCGGCGGTGGTTCCGGCGAGTCCGGCAGGTGGTTCTGGCGTGACCAGCACGAGGTTCTGGCACGTCTGAGAGTTGGTTCCGGCATGCCCGACAGGTGATTCCGGAGTGTCCGCCACGTGGTTCTGGCGTACCCGGCAGGTGATTTTGGCATCTCTGGCATGAGTTTCTTACAAGTCGAGCATTTGGCTCAGGCATGCTCAGCAGTTGCTTCCGGCGTGTCTGGCACGTGGTTGTGGTGTGTCTGAGAGCTGGTTCTGGCCTGTCCGGCAGATGATTCTGGAGTGTCCACCAAGTGGTTGTGGCATACCCGGCAGGTGATTTTAGCGTGTCAGGTAGGTGGTTCCAGCGAGTCGAGTAGGTGGTTCCGGCGTGCTCGGCAGGTGGTTCAGGCGGGTCTGGCAGGTGGTTTCGGTCTGTTCGGGGTGTGGTTCCGGCATCTCAGGCACATGGTTCTGGCACGTCTGATAGGTGGTTCCGGCCGGCCCGACAGGTGTTTCCATGGTGTCCGCCAAGTGGTTCTGGCATAGCTGGCAGGTGATGTTGGCGTGACCAGCAGGTGGTTCCAGCCAGCCCGGCAGGTGATTCCGAAGATTTCACCAAATGGTTGTGGCGTAGCCGGAAGGTGATATTGTCGTGTCCAAGAGGTGGTTTTGGCGAGTCGAGCAGGTGGTTCTGGCGTGCTCGGCAGGTGCTTCCGGTGTCATTGCCATGTGGTTCCGGCATGTCTGAGAGGTGGTTCCGCCATGCCCGGCAGGTGATTCCGGAGTGTTCCCCAAGTGGTTCTGGCATAGCCGGCAGGTGATTTTGCATGTCCGGCAATGGTTCCGGCGAGTCGAGCCGGTGGTTCCGGCATGTCCGGCAGGTGATTCCGGCATGTCCAGCAGGTCGTTCCGGCATGCCCGGCAGGTGATTCCGGAGTGTCCGGCATGTGGTTCTGGCACCTCTGAGAGGTGGTTCCGGCGTGCCCGGCAGGTGATACCGGAGTGTCCGGCATTTGGTTGTGGCACCTCTGAGAGGTGGTTCTGGAATGCCTGGCATGTGATTCCTGAGTGTCTGCCGAGTGGTTCTGGCGTAGCCGGCAGTTGATTTTGGCGTGTCCACTAGGTGGTTCTGGGGTGTGGATCAGCTGGTTCCGGCATACTCGGCAGGTGGTACCGGCGTGTCCAGAACATGGTTCTGGCAAGTCTGAGAGGTGGTTCCGGCACGCCCGACAGTTGATCCCGGAGCGTCCGCCAAGTGTTTCTGGCGTACCCGGCAGGTGATTTTAGCGTTTCAGGTAGGTGGTTCCAGCGAGTCGAGTAGGTGGTTCCGGCGTGCTTGGCAGGTGGTTCAGGCGGGTCTGGCAGGTTGTTTTGGTCTGTTCGGGGAGTGGTTCCGGCATGTCAGGCACGTGGTTCTGGCACGTCTGAGAGCTGTTTCCGGCCGGCCGGAGAGGTGTTTCCGGAGTGTCCGCCAAGTGGTTCTGGCGTAGCTGAAAGGTGATGTTGGCGTGACCGGCAGGTGGTTCCAGCCAGCACGGCAGGTGATTCCGGAGTGTCTGCCGTGTGGTTCTGGCGTAGCTGGCAGGTGATTTTGGCGCGTCCAGCAGGTGGTTCCTGCGAGCTCAGCAGGTGGTACCAGCGTGTCCGGAACATGGTTCTGGCATGTCTGAGAGATGGTTCTGGCATGCCCGGCAGGTGATTCCGGAGTGTCCGGCATGTGGTGCTGGCACCTCTGAGAGGTGGTTCCGGCATGCCCGGCAGGTGGTTCCGGAGTGTCTGCCGAGTGGTTCTGGCGTAGTCGGCAGGTGATTCTGGCGTGTCCAGCAGGTGGTTCTGGGGAGTGGATCAGGTGGTTCCGGCATACTCTGCAGGTGGTACCGGCGTGTCCAGAACATGGTGCTGGCAAGTCTGAGAGGTGGTTCCGGCATGCCCGACAGGTGATTCCGGAGTGTTCGCCAAGTGGTTCTGGCGTAGCCGGCAGGTCATTTTGCATGTCCGGCGGTGGTTCCGGCGAGTCCAGCACTTGTTTCCGGTCTGTCCGGCATGTGGTTCTGGCGTGTCCGGGACGAGGTTCTGGCACGTCTGAGAGTTGGTTCCGGCATGCCCGAAAGGTGATTCCGGAGTGTCCGCCACGTGGTTCTAGCGTACCCGGCAGGTGATTTTGGCGTGTCTGGCAGGTGTTTCTGGCAAGTCGAGCATTTGGCTCAGGCATGATCAGCAGGTGCATCCGGCGTGTCTGGCACGTGGTTCTGTGTGTCTGAGAGCTGGTTCTGACATGTCCGGCAGATGATTCCGGAGTGTCCACCAAGTGGTTGTGGCATACCCGGCAGGTGATTTTAGCGTGTCAGGTAGGTGGTTCCGGCGAGTCTAGTAGGTGGTTCCGGCGTGCTCGGCAGGTGGTTCAGCCGGGTCTGGCAGGTGGTTTAGGACTTTTCGGGGTGTGGTTCCGGCATCTCAGGCACATGGTTCTGGCACGTCTGAGAGGTGGTTCCGGCATGCCCGGCAGGGGATTCCGGTGTGTCCGGCATTTGGTTCTGGCACCTCTGAGAGGTGGTTCCGGAATGCCTGGCATGTGATTCCGGAGTGTCTGCCGAGTGGTTCTGGCGTTGCCGGCAGTTGATTTTGGCGTGTCCACTAGGTGGTTCTGGGGAGTGGATTAGCTGGTTCCGGCATACTCGGCAGGTGGTACCCGCGTGTCCAGAACATGGTTCTGGCAAGTCTGAGAGGTGGTTCCGGCACGCCCGACAGGTGATTCCGGAGCGTCCGCCAAGTGTTTCTGGGGTAGCTGGCAGGTGATTTTGGCATGTCCGACAGGTGTTTCTTGCGAGTCGAGCAGGTGGCTCAGGCATGCTCAGCTGGTGCTTCCGGTGTCTCTGGCACGTGGTTCTGGTGTGTCTGGGAGCTGGTTCTGGCATGTCCGGCAGATGATTCCGGAGTGTCCACCAAGTGGTTCTGGTATACCTGGCAGGTGATATTAGCGTGTCCAGCAGGTGGTTCTGGGGAGTGGATCAGGTGTATCCGGCATACTCGGCAGGTGGTACCGGCGTGTCCGGAACATGGTTCTGCCAAGTCTGAGAGGTGGTTCCGGCATGCCCGACAGGTGATTCCGGAGTGTTCGCCAAGTGGTTCTGGCGTAGCCGGCGGGTCATTTTGCATGTCCGGCTGTGGTTCCGGCTAGTCGAGCCGGTGGTTCCGGCGTAGCCGGCAGTTGATTTTGGCGTGTCCACTAGGTGGTTCCGGGGAGTGGATCAGCTGGTTCCGGCATACTCGGCAGGTGGTACCCGTGTGTCCAGAACATGGTTCTGGCAAGTCTGAGAGGTGGTTCCGGCATGCCCGACAGTTGATTCCGGAGTGTTCGCCAAGTGGTTCTGGTGTAGCCGGCAGGTCATTTTGCATTTCCGGCGATGGTTCCGGCCAGTCGAGCCGATGGTTCCGGCTTGCCCGGCAGGTGCTTCCGGAGTGTCCGGCATGTGGATCTGGCACCTCTGAGAGGTGGTTCCGGCATGCCTGGCAGGTGATGCCGGAGTCTCCGGCATTTGGTTCTGGCACCTCTGAGAGGTGGTTCCGGAATGCCTGTCATGTGATTCCGGAGTGTCTGCCGAGTGGTTCTGGCATAGCCGGCAGTTGACTTTGGCGTGTCCACTAGGTGGTTCTTGGGAGTGGATCAGCTGGTTCTGGCATACTCGGCAGGTGGTACTGGCGTGTCCAGAACATGGTTCTGGCAAGTTTGAGAGGTGGTTCCGCATGCCCGACAGGTGATTCCCGAGCATCAGCCAAGTGTTTCTGGCGTACCCGGCAGGTGATTTTGGCATGTCCGACAGGTGTTTCTTGCGAGTTGAGCAGGTGGCTGAGGCATGCTCAGCTGGTGCTTCCGGCGTCTCTGGCACGTGCTTCCGGTGTGTCTGAGAGCTGGTTCTGGCATGTCCGGCAGATGATTCCGGCTTGTCCACCAAGTGGTTCTGGTATACCTGGCAGGTGATTTTAGCGTGTCCAGCAGGTGGTCCCGGCGAGCTCGGCAGGTGGTACCGGCGTGTCCGGAACATGGTTCTGGCACGTCTGAGAGATGGTTCCGGCATGCCCGGCAGGTGATTCTGGAGTGTCCGGCATGTGGTTCTGGCACCTCTGAGAGGTGGTTCCGGCATGCCCGGCAGGTGGTTCCGGAGTGTCTGCCGAGCGGTTCTGGCGTAGCCGGCAGGTGATTCTGGCGTGTCCAGCATGTGGTTCTGGGGAGTGGGTCAGGTGTATCCGGCATACTCGGCAGGTGGTACCGGCGTGTCCGGAACATGGTTCTGGCAAGTCTGAGAGGTGGTTCCGGCATGCCCGACAGGTGATTCCGGAGTGTTCGCCAAGAGGTTCTGGCGTAGCCAGCAGGTCATTTTGCATGTCCGACTGTTGTTCCGGCGAGTCGAGCCGGTGGTTCCGGCGTAGCCGGCAGTTGATTTTGGCGTGTCCACTAGGTGGTTCTGGGGAGTGGATCAGCTGGTTCCGGCATACTCGGCAGGTGGTACCCGCGTCTCCAGAACATGGTTCTGGCAAGTCTGAGAGGTGGTTCCGGCATTCCCGGCAGGTGATTCCAGAGTCTCCGGCATGTGGTTCTGGCACCTCTGAGAGGTGGTTCTTTCATGCCCGGCAGGTGATAGCGGAGTGTCCGGCATTTGGTTGTGGCACCTCTGAGAGGTGGTTCCGGAATGCCTGGCCTGTGATTCCGGAGTGTCTGCCGAGTGGTTCTGGCGTAGCCGGCAGTTGATTTTGGCGTGTCCACTAGGTGGTTCTGGGGAGTGGATCAGCTGGTTCCGGAATACTCGGCAGGTGGTACCGGCTTTTCCAGAACATGGTTCTGGCAAGTCTGAGAGGTGGTTCCGGCACGCCCCACAGGTGATTCCGCAGCGTCCGCCAAGTGTTTCTGGCGTACCCGGCAGGTGATTTTAGCGTTTCATGTAGGTGGTTCCAGCGAGTCGAGTAGGTGGTTCCGGCGTGCTTGGCAGGGGGTTCAGGCGGGTCTGGCAGGTGGTTTTGGTCTGTTCGGGGAGTGGTTCCGGCATCTCAGGCACATGGTTCTGGCACGTCTGAGAGCTGTTTCCGGCCGGCCGGAGAGGTGTTTCCTGAGTGTCCGCCAAGTGGTTCTGGCGTAGCTGAAAGGTGATGTTGGCGTGACCGGCAGGTGGTTCCAGCCAGCACGGCAGGTGATTCCGGAGTGTCTGCCGTGTGGTTCTGGCGTAGCTGGCAGGTGATTTTGGCGTGTCCAGCAGGTGGTTCTGGCGAGCTCGGCAGGTGGTACCAGCGTGTCCGGAACATGGTTCTGGCACGTCTGAGAGATGGTTCCGGCATGCCCGGCAGGTGATTCCGGAGTGTCCGGCATGTGGTGCTGGCACCTCTGAGAGGTGGTTCCGGCATGCCCGGCAGGTGGTTCCGGAGTGTCTGCCGAGTGGTTCTGGCGTAGTCGGAAGGTTATTCTGGCGTGTCCAGCAGGTGGTTCTGGGGAGTGGATCAGGTGGTTCCGGCATACTCTGCAGGTGGTACGGGCGTGTCCAGAACATGGTTCTGGCAAGTCTGAGAGGTGGTTCCGGCATGCCCGACAGGTGATTCCGGAGTGTTCGCCAAGTGGTTCTGGCGTAGCCGGCAGGTCATTTTGCATGTCCGGCGGTGGTTCCGGTGAGTCCGGCAGGTGGTTCTGGCGTGACCGGCACGAGGTTCTGGCACGTCTGAGAGTTCGTTCCGGCATGCCCGACAGGTGATTCCGGAGTGTCCGCCACGTGGTTCTGGCGTACCCGGCAGGTGATTTTGGCATCTCTGGCATGTGTTTCTTACAAGTCGAGCATTTGGCTCAGGCATGCTCAGCAGTTGCTTCCGGTGTGTCTGGCACGTGGTTCTGGTGTGTCTGAGAGCTGGTTCTGGCATGTCCGGCAGATGATTCTGGCGTGTCCACCAAGTGGTTGTGGCATACCCGGCAGGTGATTTTAGCGTGTCAGGTAGGTGGTTCCAGCGAGTCGAGTAGGTGGTTCCAGCGTGCTCGGCAGGTGGTTCAGGCGGGTCTGGCAGGTGGTTTCGGTCTGTTCGGGGTGTGGCTCCGGCATCTCAGGCACATGGTTCTGGCACGTCTGATAGGTGGTTCCGGCCGGCCCGACAGGTGTTTCCATGGTGTCCGCCAAGTGGTTCAGGCATAGCCGGCAGGTGATTATGCATGTCCGGCAATGGTTCCGGTGAGTCGAGCCGGGGGTTCCGGCATGTCCGGCAGGTGATTCCGGCATGTCCAGCAGGTGGTGCCGTCATGCCCGGCAGGTGATTCCGTAGTGTCCAGCATGTGGTTCTGACACCTGTGAGAGGTGGTTCCGGCATGCCCGGCAGGTGATACCAGAGTCTCCGGCATTTGGTTCTAGCACCTGTGAGAGGTGGTTCCGGCATACTTGGCAGGTGGTACCGGCGTGTCCGGAACATGGTTCTGGCAAGTCTGAGAGGCGGTTCCGGCACGCCCGACAGGTGATTCCGGAGCGTCCGCCAAGTGTTTCTGGCGTACCCGGCAGGTGATTTTGGCATGTCTGACAGGTGTTTCTTGCGAGTCGAGCAGGTGGCTCAGGCATGCTCAGCTGGTGCTTCCGGCATCTCTGGCACGTGGTTCTGGTGTGTCTGAGAGCTGGTTCTGGCATCTCCGGCAGATGATTCCGGAGTGTCCACCAAGTGGTTCTGTTATAACTGGCAGGTGATTTTGGCGTGTCAGGAAGGTGGTTCCGGCTAGTTGAGCAGGTGGATCAGGCGTGCTCGCCAGGGGGTTCAGGCGGGTCTGGCAGGTGGTTTCGGTCTGTTCGGGGTGTGGTTCCGGCATCTCAGGCACATGGTTCTGGCACGTCTGAGAGGTGGTTCTGGCCGGCCCGACAGGTGTTTCCGGCGTGTCAGCCAACTGGTTCTGGCGTAGCTGAAAGGTGATGTTGGCGTGACCGGCAGGTGGTTCCAGCCAGCCCGGCAGGTGATTCCGGAGTGTCTGCCGCGTGGTTCTGGGGTAGCTGGCAGGTGATTTTGGCGTGTCCAGCAGGTGGTTCCGGCGAGCTCGGCAGGTGGTACCGGCGTGTCCGGAACATGGTTCTGGCACGTCTGAGAGATGGTTCCGGCATGCCCGGCTGGTGATTCCGGAGTGTCCGGCATGTGGTTCTGGCACCTCTGAGAGGTGGTTCCGGCATGCACGGCAGGTGGTTCCGGAGGGTCTGCCGAGTGGTTCTGGCATTGCCGGCAGGAGATTCTGGGGTGTCCAGCAGGTGGTTCTGGGGAGTGGATCAGGTTGTTCCGGCATACTCGGCAGGTGGTACCGGCGTATCCGGAACATGGTTCTGGCATGTCTGAGAGGTGGTTCCGGCATGCCCGACAGGTGATTCCGGAGTGTTCGCCAAGTGGTTCTGGCGTAGCCGGCAGGTCATTTTGCATGTCTGGCGGAGGTTCCGGCGAGTCGAGCCGGTGGTTCCGGCGTGCTCGGCAGGTGGTTCAGGCGGGTCTGGCAGGTGGTTTCGGTCTTTTCGGGGTGTGGTTCCGGCATCTCAGGCACATGGTTCTGGCACGTCTGAGAGGTGGTTCCGGCCGGACCGACAGGTGTTTCCATGGTGTCCGCCAAGTGGTTCTGGCATAGCTGGCAGGTGATGTTTTCGTGACCGGCAGGTGGTTCCAGCCAGCCCGGCAGGTGATTCCGAAGAGTTCACCAAATGGTTGTGGCGTAGCCGGCAGGTGATTTTGGCGTATCCAGCTGGTGGTTTTGGCGAGTCGAGCAGGTGGTTCTGGCGTGCTCGGCAGGTGCTTCCGGTGTAATTGGCATGTGGTTCCGGCATGTATGAGATGTGCTTCCGCCATGCCCGGCAGGTGATTCTGGAGTGTTCGCCAAGTGGTTCTGGCGTAGCCATCAGGTCATTTTGCATGTCCGGCAATGGTTCCGGCGAGTCGAGCCGGTGGTTCCGGCATGTCCGGCAGGTGGTTCCGGCATGCCCGGCAGGTGATTCCGGAGTGTCCGGCATGTGGTTCTGGCACCTCTGAGAGGTGGTTCCGGCATGCCCGGCAGGTGATACAGGAGTCTCCGGCATTTGGTTCTGGCACCTCTGAGAGGTGTTTCCGGAATGCCTGGCATGTGATTCCGGAGTGTCTGCCGAGTGGTTATGGCGTAGCCGGCAGGTGATTCTGGCGTGTCCAGCAGGTAGTTCTGGGGTGTGGATCAGGTGGTTCCAGCATACTCGGCAGGTGGTACCGTCGTGTCCGGAACATGGTTCTGGCAAGTCTGAGAGGCGGTTCCGGCATGCCCGACAGGTGATTCCGGCGTGTCCGGCATTTGGTTCTGGCACCTCTGAGAGGTGGTTCCGGCATGCCCGGCAGGTGATTCCGGCGTGTCCGGCATTTGGTTCTGGCACCTCTGAGAGGTGGTTCCGGAATGCCTGGCATGTGATTCCGGAGTGTCTGCCGAGTGGTTCTGGCGTTGCCGGCAGTTGATTTTGGCGTGTCCACTAGGTGGTTCTGGGGAGTGGATCAGCTGGTTCCGCCATACTCGGCAGGTGGTACCCGCGTGTCCAGAACATGGTTCTGGCAAGTCTGAGAGGCGGTTCCGGCACGCCCGACAGGTGATTCCGGAGCGTCCGCCAAGTGTTTCTGGCGTACCCGGCGGGTGATTTTGGCATGTCCGACAGGTGTTTCTTGCGAGTCGAGCAGGTGGCTCAGGCATGCTCAGCTGGTGCTTCCGGCGTCTCTGGCACGTGCTTCCGGTGTGTCTGAGAGCTGGTTCTGGCATGTCCGGCAGATGATTCCGGAGTGTCCACCAAGTGGTTCTGGTATACCTGGCAGGTGATTTTAGCGTGTCAAGCAGGTGGTTCCGGCGAGCTCGGCAGGTGGTACCGGCGTGTCCGGAACATGGTTCTGGCACGTCTGAGAGATGGTTCCGGCATGCCCGGCAGGTGATTCTGGAGTGTCCGGCATGTGGTTCTGGCACCTCTGAGAGGTGGTTGCGGCATGCCCGGCAGGTGGTTCCGGAGTGTCTGCCGAGCGGTTCTGGCATAGCCGGCAGGTGATTCTGGCGTGTCCAGCATGTGGTTCTTTGGAGTGGGTCAGGTGTATCCGGCATACTCGGCAGGTGGTACCGGCGTGTCCGGAACATGGTTCTGGCAAGTCTGAGAGGTGGTTACGGCATGCCCGACAGGTGATTCCGGAGTGTTCGCCAAGTGGTTCTGGCGTAGCCAGCAA